>NW_027508699.1:19217500-19300000 GCF_051911475.1 Siphateles boraxobius | reverse complement strand
CAAACATTGTAAAAATAATTTCTAATGATAATTACTTCTTATGAAGCTACTTTCGGTGTACTTGCATCTAAACTAGTATTTAATGGCAATATGTTTAATTTATAATGTAAAAGCACATAAAACTAAAACCCAGTGCCAAGTACATACTTAAATAGGCATTAATTTCACAAGTTGACAGTTGCCACAACCATATTATAAGTCTTCAATGTGTTTAATCTTTCTATGGCATTTAGAAAGACAAACTAGAAAATAAAATACATTGTTTATCTTCTAGAACTCAGATATGAGTATGAAACAATATGAGAGCCCTCCCCCTTTCTTTTTTTCATATTTCAATGGTGCTCATTGAATAAATGTTTTATTTTATAAGTGTGTGTTTTGTTTCTCTGAGTTGTGGGAGGTTTAGAAACAATATACAGATATTGTACGAGGACAATAAAGATTTGATGTAACTGCTGTCTCGTCAAGGGCAAATGTGACAATGAACACTCCCGTTCAAATGTTTGGGATCTGACATTTTCAGAATCATTACTCCTGTCTTTCGTATCACATCGAATCATTATAATATGCTGAATATTTTATAAGTGGAAACATGCATTTCTTCAGGATTCTTTGGTGAATAAAAAGTTCAGAAGAACAGCATTTATTTGACAGAAATATTTTTTTCTCTACTGCCACGTTTGATCAATTAATGCATCCTTGCTGAATAAAACTATTAATTTCTTTTAAGAAATATATTACTGACCCCAAACTTTTGAACAGCTGTGTATATCAGGTCACAAGGAGGCAGAGTGGAGACACATAAAGCAGGAAATGATAATCAAAAAAGCATAGTTTGATTCAGAGCTTATATAGTGTATGTGTATTATATAACTTTAATATGATTTTGCGCTAAGCTTGGCACACCTAATATTTTAGTGTTACTCTTTGCAAAGCTGAACCTTGCTGATGCCAAGTTTTCTCTAAAATGTATCTAAATGTTTAGCTTAGTCTTAATAACCAATCATCATTGGCCTCATTCTATTGCATTCCATCATGTCATTGCCTGTTTTGTATGTCTGCCACAGAGACTATTTTACTGAGCAGTCCGACAATTAAAAATGCTCTGTCAACCTGATTCAAATGGTTCAATTCCACCAATAGGAAAGAGGAGTTTGCTATAGAGCACTAACCAAAGATAATAGCTGCTCATCAATCTTTGCCTTCAGGCTGTCTGTCTGTCCTGGCTTGTTTCATTCTCAGGACATATAGTTATGTCCTTTCTGGCCATATACAGCCTCATCTCGTTCACAATAATGATTCAAAATCTTTCTCTTTCTGTCTTTACACTGCTCCACGAAAGATGCATCCGAAGCAGCACAAGTATCACAAAAAGGTGCATTTACAGTGTTTAAACTTTTAAACACTGGCATCATAAATGGCATCATAAATGCAAACATATTTGCATGTTATGGTATTAATGATGTAAATGTACTATGTATTTTATTACATAATAATTATATTTATTATATAGCCTTTTAATATAGAAATAATGTTAATTACGAATATATGTGTGTGTGTGTTGAGAGAGAGAGAGAGAGAGAGAGAGAGAGAGAGAGAGAGAGAGAGAGAGAGAGAGTAGGCCTACATTTACTTCGTTACATTTACTTGAGTATTTTTTTTTGAAAAAATTTACTTTTTAGAGTAGATTTAAATGTGGGTACTTTAACTCGTGTAGCTTACATTTCTAATGACATTTTTTTTTTACTTTTACCTCGTTACGTTGGGCGACGTTCCTCTCGTTACTTTATTTTAATGCAATAGGCCTACATGTTGTTAAATGCATAGTTTATTCCAAGCGCTCTTTTTTTCTGGGGCATGAGCGATGCTCAATTCACAAATGAATCACTCTTTTGCGTCGATTCTGTTCTAAGACTTCATCAAACAAGTTGGCAGATCTGTCTAAATTGGTTCGCAAATCAGTTTGAATGATTTTGTTCGGTTTCTTGCACGCACTGAATCGCCTGAAGCGGTTTCACACACGGAGTGCTAACTTAACAGGAAGATTTAAGGTTGGGTGCAGTGGCCGTGGACCTACAGTCAAGTGGAAGCAAATCTGCAAATGCATCATATTGTTTGCCAGCGATGGAAATCTTTATTAGTTGAACATCTTCGTATGTTGTCTGTGAATGAGATACCACACGACGATAGGCCTACATTCGATTTAATTTAATGTAGCATATACTAATAGGCCTACATTTTACAACCAAACATTGTTGTAGGCTATAAATTACTATTATACAAACAAACCAAAGGACAGGCAATGATTTTCGGGCTACTAGATGGCAGAAATAATGCTTGTATCTTCTGTTTTTGTTGCAAAGATAGACTATAATTATAATATAAATAACAGTAATTTAAATTAAAAATATCTAAATAATATCATGTTATACACATGTATGATCCGAAGTAGCTACTTGAGTAGTTTTTTCATTGGATACTTTTTACTCTTACTCAAGTAACTATTAAGATTATTAATTTTACTTTGAGTAAATATTTCTATAAGACCTAGCTACTTTTTAGGCCTACTTGAGTACAGTTTTTGGATACTCTACCCACCTCTGGATTACGGTTATAAGACTGACTTAATTATTTTGAATCCCTGATCATGAAAGCTGCATGTGGGATGATCAGGTCATTTTTGTAACAACAATCACAGGACAGATTCTTAGTAGTTTTGAAGTAGCCATACCGCTGAACCCCCAGGCTAAACTGAGTCAGGGTAGTGATCAATGTGGGCGGAGCATATTTCTCCGTGTTAACCAATCAGAGCGTTCCCTTTCTCGAAGCAGAGACTCGACTTCTTGAATGTGTGAGGAAACAACTGACCAGTCCTAAAGAATGATCTATATCACGATGGACGCGGGAACGTTACTTTGCCGCTCATTGCTGCTGGCTTTACTTGTATTCTCGGTGACCCAAGAGGCGCGAGGTAAGTGCGTGGGGCTGTAACACTTCTTAGTTTCCCCTCGTCTTCATTTCTCAAGTTTTATCCGCTTTGTTTCCTTTTTTTCACATTACAATCTAGGGATGTTCAAATATGGCGCTGGTCTTAGAAAGCCGCGCTGGCATGAATGTTTATTGTTTTTTCTGTGCCGTGACAACGGTCACATCCACATCAGTTTGCGAGAGTGCGTTTTTCGGACGGGGATATGGAGTGACTCGCGCATGCAATCGGAGCACCGCGCAAGGTTTGGAAAACTCGACCCAGTATTTATTTACCATACTTCAAAGCTCCTGTTAATTTATAACAACCTCTAGATCAAATGTTCAGTCATCTGAAACTGTGATGAGATTTGCTTTCATGAGCGAACAGCAGTTTACTTTCAGTCTGTTTCTATTTCACGCCTGTTCCTCACTTGTTTTTGGCGATGGACATTCTTTCTTTCGTTTGACGACATTTAAAAAATCTATCGTAAAATGCCAGACTCTTTCTTGATTTTAGGACATATCCTAGACTGATATTTCCGCACGAGTGACATCGAAGGATTACATGTCTAGGCATTTAAGTTATGTGGAGATTGTGGACAGACAGTAACCCTGTTTTACATGTTTACGTGAGTTGTAATAGACCGGACTATTTCTGTACGTTACAAATATCATAGGCTACTCTTAACAGATGGTGCACAGAATACCAGCTGATATTTTCCATCCATTATTTTTAGTTAAGTAAATTTAATATGACTGAACCTCAATGGTTTGTTTGTTCAGAGGCGTTTTCTCGTGTCCCACAACAATACACGCGAGGATACAAATGACAATTACGTTTTAAACCTTTCACGAATGCTTTTGTGTATAACACATGCCATTCAAATGTTTTGTGTTTTTTTTGTATTCTTTTTAACTAGATTATAAAATGACGAGGCTAGTTTGAATCCAGACTGTTAGATTAAATGCAGCTGCGTTCCTTCACGCCTTTTACTTCAACCTGTTGTTTTTCATTCATTCAAAGCATGGAGTTTTTAACTAAAGCAAATTCAACATAAAACATATTTTATTCCTACATCCAACATTAACAAGGGGGTATGATAATATAGATTAACCTAACAGAAGAAGAAGGGAGGAAAAAAGGAGATGTATACAAGCGATGATGAAAACATATTAACAAATAATGTCAAACATGGTATTCTAGGTGTTTTGATTGATTTCTAATTAATAGACGTTAATATTGTAATTATGTGTGCATTTACATTTATGAAAGTAAATGTAAAACTTCCCAATACGGATAAAGGTTTATTGTTCTTCTTGTGTTACCTGTGCAATGCATGCATGTAACAGATGTCCTCGATTCACATACTGTTATGGGCAGAGAGGAAACATCCAATATTTACTCCAGCCCTCCCTTCCTCTCCCATCATTGAGCTTCCTCTGACACAAAGATGTATTGTTAATAATACAGTTTGTCCCTGAAACATCAGAATATGGTTTAAGTTTGTGTTTGCGGAGTTGTGTGAACTGTGGTTTTAAATTACAGGTAGTGTTTGTCTTTGGTCTGAATCTTTTACCTGTAGATTTATGTAGATTTTTTATTCTTGTGCAGATTCGCAAAAACAGATTATTCTGAAGAAGTCAAAAGAGAAGAAATGGATCTTCTTACGTGGTAGTATCACCTGGCTAGCCTAGAAATCTAGACGCACCATAATGGCAGCAAAAATTATTTTGCACCAAAGTGTGGTCTAGCAACTCTCCGTTGGCATACGAGCTGGAAAAACCAAACTCTGGTCAGACCAATCACATCTTGTATAGAGTTGGTGGGCGGGCTTAACATAATGACGGCAGAGATGTGATGGTTCCGTGTGAATTCCCTATTTGAAAACAAAGAAGATGCTGCTGGCGAACATCGGTCTTTCTTTTTTTTATATATGAAATTATAACCGGCCAAAGCGGGTTTTATATATGTATGGAACAGAGTTTCCGCTAGAAAAAAATGGTTCCGGTCAAAGTGACCATCAGAGGTTTCGTTTTACGGACATTTTGATGATATGCCGGTCAAATATACCCTCTTAATTAGTCAAGTTGAGGAAAACTGGAGGCAGTCTATGTAAGTTAAAAAAATGACATAATCAGGCCGTATAGAATGCAACATGTTATTATTAGCTTAACTTTCAAATAGACGGAAAAAAACATGAACGTCCGATTGGCGTCAATCAACGCCAATTGTTTTTTATGTTCATCAGTGGTTACAGTCTATATCAAGCAGGGACACGTTTGTGTGTGCATTTTATTTTGTGATTTCACCGGAATAAATAGAGAGTCTCCACAACAGCGATAGATTTAAAAGCGTGTCCGAGTGAAGAGTGAAGATTGCGGAACTCGCGCAGCGCATCGTCCATGCAGCTGATAGCAGTGGACACGAGCGCTCAGCTTGATTTCAAAAACAACAGATTTAAGCGCTAGATCTTATTTAATAGCGAACTAAATGAATGATCTGCTAGTTAACTGGAGATGTTTTATTTATTTGTATTAGGTACATCCGTGCCTCAATGTTTCAAAAAGTGAATGTGTGTGAAACCATAGGCTACAGTTTTGATGAGAGAGAAAAAAAACTGTAGCCTACGAGTGCGCGGATTAGAACCACTGACTAGAACCACTGATCTATAGGCTATAATGATATGTTCCTGATTGACCATTCGTCTGGCCTCTGAAAAAAGCTTTTAAGGCTAGTCTGCCTGGGCCTGGCCATATTTGAAACGGCTCACTCAATCGTTCGTTGTTTAGGTCTATAATTACAGCCGTTTTAGGCGTGCGCTTTATTTGAAATGCAGTATGCGATGTTTCATAACTTTCAAACGGTAGAGTCTGTTCATTTATATTTATAACATAGCCAAAGATCGGTGTATTTTTGCTTTATACATTTTTATTCTCAAATTCAGATTGTGTTAGGGGGCGGGATTATCAGGCAATTATAATCGGACAATTTGACCGGAGAGATTTAAATTTGTCAGACATTTCATTTTTTTACCGGCCAACGGAAACCCTGGTATGGAATTTAACCGGCAAAGCGGGTTTTTTATATATGTCATAGAAACCGGCCAAAAGTGGATTTTATATATATATATATGTCAATATAGCCGGCAACAGCGGGTTTATGCATGAAATACAACCAGCCAGCAGCGGGTTTTATATATATATGTGAATGAGATTGTGCACAGTAATATATGACAAGACCGGCCACCGACGGGTCTTAATCATACCGAAAGCACCTTCGCCTGCAGGGAAGGCACTTCCATATTAGAAACTCATAAATGTGGAAGGCGAGGACCAGCCGGCCGCATCACAAATGTCACTAATGGGAATGCCAGATGACCAAGCCCATGATCTGGTCGTATGGGCCTTGATACCTATAGGGCAAATTGGACCCGCTGCGGTATAAGCCATAGAAATAGCATCCAATCTAGACAGTCTGTGCTTAGTGACTGGATCCCCCTTGGATCTACCACCAAAGCAGACAAAAAGCTGTTCTGATTGTCTTAGAGACGCGGAACGCTCCAGATAGATTCTCAGTGCTCTGACAGGGCAGAGAAGATTAACCTCTCCGTCCTCTGCGTCCAGCAGCTCCTGTAAGAATGAGAGAACCACAGATATCTCACATGACTTTGGGTCAGCCTGATTTTTTGAGCACCAGCTGGAAAAACCTGACCATTTTGAAGCATACAGGCGCCGAGTCGACGGGGCCCTGGCTTCAGATATAGTGCTTAAAACCTTTTCAGGAAGGTCCTTGGGTACCCGTTAGGCTTGCTACGGTAGTCGGTGTTACCGGTGTTACACGGTGTTCAGTCGCAACACCGGTTTCATCACTTGCCCACCGCGACACCGCGGTGAAAAAACCAAAACTTTTTTTTTAAGTGTTAAAATATTTAACGCAATTACGCAGTATCCGTTTTTTTCTGTCACCCGTTGACTAGAGTTGTGCGCCTCCCCATCCCCTAGACACCATTTACTACACACAATAGGCTTTTTTTCTCTGATTTTGGAAACTCAATCGACTTAAAATGCTTCCAAGATCGACGGGTTGGTGATTCCTGTAACTGTTTTACGGTCAATGACAAGAGTACTAATCAGCTGTGTCACGAACGTAACCAGCACATTTATCCCCACATAGCAAAGCCATAACACAGCGAGGGAGAAGAATTAAGTTACATGAAAAAATACAACTACATATTTCACACCACTGACAAGGGAAAAGTCACTACTCACGGTGTTTATGGCTAGCTTCTAACTTTCTGCGGCTTCTCTTTCAAGGTAGTGACGAAACGCGCTCTGTAACGCTGTTTGTTCGCTGTCGGCTACGGTAGAAACATGACGTCACAATATGTCGACCTTCATAGAAGGGGATTCCCGTGCCTCATTCTAAGGTAATAAAAACATAACGGTTTACTAAGTAAGTTCTTTATACAACACTGAACACATAGTTATGGATGTGATATTGCATTTCTGTTAATAGATACTCAAATTTTTTACACATTGCACCTTTAAGCGAGACAAGACTAAAGAGACCGCGCTATAAGTCCTGCCTATTACTGTCACAGTCTTCGTCTGCACCTGTCTGTCTTAATCTGCACTACACTCCCCAGAATCCTCCTTGTCTCCACACCTGAACTCACTCCCTCAATCACCCACCTGTTCATCGTCTTCATCATCTGTGTCACCTGTCTTCACCTCGTTAGTGTTCATTTGTACTTGTATTTAGTTCCCTCTGTTCAGTCGGTCTTTGTACGTTCTCGTCAGTTTAACGTTGTGTGTGACCGACCTGCTACTTCTGTGAGTACTTATAAATAAAACTTGGATTTGAACCGTCAGCCTTCTTGTCATCATCTACCTGCACAAAACCCTGACAATTACACACACACGCGACCCACAGAAAAGACGCGCGTCAGTATCGAGTTCTTTTTTGGGCTTGAACAAACCATAACACACAAATTATGCCAAAATGTCCGTTTTGTCGAGTGTCCTCATTAGAGCAGTATTAAATTATTTAAATAAAGTCTTAAATTAACTTAGAGATCTGTGAGAAAATGGGGCGTGTGTCAGATCGCGTCTCTGTCAGCAGCGGCTGGTCTTAAAGTGTCACTAATGTTAATCAAAGAAAAAAGGTAAGAGAGTAAATTACTCACTCAGGTACGGAGCCAGGATGATTATTATACCGGTAGCCTAATAATCATGAATGCACTCCGCTATCTTTTAACACATCTCCGGCGAGCGGCTTCTTCACGCAAAATAAAAACTCTTCATGAAGTACAGTGAAAATCAGCAATCTATGGCGTTTCCTGATGGATCATGTTTGTTCGTTAACTTCATTTTATACGTGCAACTCACGTAGCCTACAAGGACACGGTCAACGCGCTGACAGACAGGACCGAGCAGGTAATATTTAATATGAAACAAAGTCTCAACTTTCAAATTTGGTCAGTCAAAGAAAATAAAACAATAAATAGGCCTACCGTTTTGTGGCTCTAATTTGTCGTGACGTGAGAGATTGCCTCAGTTAAAGCCAAGTTCAAATCCACCGACCTTAATCTACTAACTCTCCTGACTGCTTTGTCGGACAAAATATTGTGGATTTTGATTTGACAGATCGCATCAAACTCCATGCGAAGGATGAATTGACGGTAATTTAAAAGTGAAGTGCACACTGCTGCACCAGCTTTTTATAAGCGATGTAAAAAAATAGTTTCGTTTTCAAATTAGCGCTATTTCAGCGCACAATAACAAAACAGTGTTGCTCCGCACGACCACCAATTATGCATGCCCGTGCAAACGCGCGCATTTTACGTTTGCCTTTAAATTAGTGATTTAAAAGCCCCCGCCGGTGATAGCGGTATTACCGGTGTTGTCACACGTCGATTAACCGGTGGGAAAATATCCTCACCGTCACATCCCTAGTACCCGTTGAGGGGCCAAACATGAGGGGCCCATAAATCGGGTCTCGGATGCCCAGTGTTTCCCCTACCATTGTTTTGGGGGGGCGCCCCGCCCCCCCAAAACGACCCCCCGCCCCCCCTAAAATGCTGACGAAATCCAGTCATAAAAAAGGAATTTAGTGTATAACGCGGAATTTCACGGAATTTGTAAATTTGAGGAAAAAATAGAAAGCAGTTCAGTACACTTGAAATCAAATCGCGATGTAGACTAGTGTGTGTGAATATTAAAACACAAAGACTATTTAAATACGAATCCTGCATGTTCTGTGTGAATGAATGGTGCCGCCGACGCGCAGTTTCATTTACCACACACACACACACACACACACACACTGAAGCACGTGTGACGCTTGCGCTATTTTTTGGCCTATATGAAGACACAAACGCATGAACTTCCTCTCCAGGCTCTAGATCCACTCTGAAAGTCACTTCGTAATAGGGTTGGGAACCGAGAACCGGTTCTTATGCAGAACCGGTAGTGTTTTTGGTTCTGATGCGATGTGTGGACGAAGTGCTGGGAGCTTATCCTTTAATAGCGACGTCTCACCACATAAATATTAAAATTGTAATGAATGCACTGTCCCTCGCGCTATTCGTATAACAAGTTAAAAAAATTGCGTCAGATATCAACGCAGAGAGAGAGAATAAGGCAGTAGAGCTGCACCATTAATCTTTAAACGATCTCGATTCAAACACCCACGCGATCTTATTCCTAAATGACAAAAACTTCACACCGGGACATTCAAATCTGTTTGCGCTGTCGCTGACATGAAACATCTAACGTTAGCTTTACTTTCTGTCTTTTCAACAACACAGTATCGATATTTCTGTGTTAAAAATATTCAAATGATCACAGAAGTACTGAGATAAAAGTTTATAGTTCGAGAATAAACACTGATGTTAAAACAGTTAATCACCTTTTGAAAGTCGCTTCAAATAACGAAAATTCGCTTCAGAATTTACAAAATGTATATAATGAGCGATTACATCATGAATGCCTTTTTTCAAAACGTGTTTTTGTCTTATCCTGAATCACTACGGTAAGGCTGTAAAGCGTTTAGACTCAGACTACTTTACACTGGTCGGTTCGGCACTGCTGCGGAGTAGCCCAGTGCCTGCGTGACTCACTCGCGTCATTGACATAAACATAGAGAAGTAGCTCCGGCTACAATGTTCTTCCGCAAGACGCATGCATTTCTGTTTATTAACTGCTAGAGCACTTTAATCCAGTAAGGAAACAAGTGAAGTTTCACAGAAATCAATCATTCAAACCGATTTAAAAAATATTATGTTTCACCTGTCTGGATCTTACATGTGTGTTCAAGCATATTCTACCCCTTCTGAGAGGGTATTCCACTGCTGGATATACAATAAGATATAGGAGAGGTCCCAAATTATCCTTGAGAATGCAACATTTTTTATTTTCCTTCAGAAAAAAATATTGCTAAATAATATGTTGCATTTGTTGACATTGCCAGTCTGTTAAACTCATTTGACAAGTAGGGCCTATCAGAAATAAAACACAAAAAGGATTGTGTATTTTCCCCGTACTACTATTTGTATTAGTTTTAATAATTTTTATTGAATGGGAACCGGAACCGGAATCGTTTGGCGGAACCGGAATCGGAACCGAAAAATTTCTTACGATTCCCAACCATAGACAGTATGTTCCCAACCCTACTTCGTGATCATTTAACCGCTTCATTTGAGAACAACTATCATCATGACATAAACACACAGAAACTCAAAAGGTCTTCACGGCAACCCGTCAAAATAAAAGTTCGGTTTAACTTGACAGAAATATATTACTGTTGTACATTAGAATTTAGATATGTCCCAATGTAATAATACACTAACACTAATCCAAATAAATTATCATCAAAACTGACATTAAGGAATAATCCATGTTTTAATTTTAACAGTAAAGCTCATTGTGCAGCAAGTTATTTGACAAAAAGTTTATTTAATTTCACATAATTAAAATTGATGATAAATGATACAATTTTTGTTTTATGTCTTCATTTTATTACCAGAAAAAACACAACACAGAATTAGTGTTAGTGTGAATTAGCGCAGAATTAATTAGTGTGACATTTTTTTTTCATATATTTAAAAAAAAAGTATTGTTTAATGATTCATAATACATGATTTCAATTAATTAGACATGCTTTTTGATTGCAAAAAATTACACCACGTATCCGTAACACGCCCGCTCCGCAACACTAGCAGTACACCCCCCCCCCCCCCCCCCCCTAAAAAAGAATCCTAGGGGAAACACTGGATGCCACAATGTCCCGTTCGCCTGTGTGAGGAGGTCTTTCCTCAGTGGGGCAGGCCATGGGATTGTATCTGAAAACTGAACCAGTTCCGGGCACCACGGTCTGGTTTCACAGAGAGGGGCCACCAGAAGGACTGGGCACCCGCTCTCTCTGACCCGTTTGATGACTCGTGGAATCATCGAGACGGGGGGGAAAGGCATAAAGGGGGCGGTTGGGCCAGCCATGGGCCAGCGCGTCCCTATTCTTCGAGAAGAACAATTTGCAGTGGGTGTTGATTCTCAAAGGCGAAAAGGCCGATTTCGGCCTCTCCAAACACCTTCCATATCATGAGGGTTCAGGGACCACTCGCTGAGGTCACAAATGCCCACAAACAAAACACACAAATGTTTGGCACGTAAAATAAATGTAATTTATCGCATCTCTCTGCGATACGGATATCGCATATACTATTATCGTGATGACGATAATTTTTCGATATATTGTGCAGCCCTAGTACACAATGCGCTAGTTTATGATCAAATCAGAAAAAAAATGCACGCGCGTGGTTTCTCGAGAGAGAAATACCAGATCACAATCAAACTTTGACGCTGTGGAGATTCGAGACATTACACGTCACATCCTGATTTCATGTGTCTTTATGGGATCTTTACGGGATATTTGTGAACGCACGCACAGATTCCAGAAAATCACTGGCAGTGTGAATGAACCAAAAACAAAAAACGATCCCAGGACAAATTCCAGTACACATTATCAGTATATTTACCAAGATCTATGTGAAAAAAGGGCCTATACAGTTGGGTGCTTCGTCTTTCAACAAATGTTTCTTTGTGAACTCTCCATTACACTGCGCCTCGCTGACTAAACAAAATGCTCCGAACAAACATATAATCCTTCAGAGCGATCCAGGATGCCATTAAATTACAATAGGCCTATGGTTCAATTAAAATCGTTTCTTATCATGGCTTCGAAAATGGTCAGAGATTACTGGAATCATTTGATAAAGTAGATGAAAGTACAGTTAAGTGCAAGATGTGCAATGCCAATCTATCATTCGAAAACATTATAATGAGAACACTATAGAATAGGGATGGCGAAAACGTCCCGGGTTACGTATGTAACCCTAGTTCCCCAAGGGACGGACGCTGCGTGTAATCGCAGTGGGAACGCCCTCCAGCGTAACGCGTCTGAAGCATGAATGAAATCAGTCAATGGAGAGATGGAGCGTCATAGCGAGTGACGTCATCGACCAGGAAGCTATAAATATCCCCTGAGCACACAATACGCCAGCTTAAAGTTACTGAAGCAAGCGACCCAAGGGGATGCCGGGAGTATGGCAGGACACGCAACGTCCGTCCCTTCGGGGAACTAGGGTTACATACGTGACCCTGGACGTTCCCCTTCAGGGACTACCGCTGCGTGTAATCGCAGTGGGAACGCAATACCCACATCCCCATACGACCAAATCCCCGTCGTGTGTCATTAGGAGACACAAACCGATGAGAGAACCTGAGCCCCGGGAGTGGAGCTAAGATCAAGGGAATAAAATCTAACGAAAGTGTGCGGTGAGGACCAGCCTGCCGCATCACAAACGTTCTTAAGAGAAGCTCCTGAAAGAAGCTGTAGAGGCAGCCATACTCCTGGTGGAATGAGCCCTTACAGCCAAAGGTGAAGGCTGATGGGCCGACAAACAGTTGTTCTGATCAGACAAGACCTAAGGTGTACCCTCCTATCACACCGGGCTACTATATTAAAAGTGTGTTAAACAGGATCCTGGGTTCTTAGCTGTTGATGGTGAGCTGGCTAAATATTCCCTATTTACTAATATGAGTCACAGCAACTTCAGACAGGCTAAGTAGGCATAGATAACAGATAAACAATGTGTGAAAGAATATTAATAGCGCGGTGCCTCCACTGTGGAACTACTAAGCTCACCTAAAGAGCTGTACTTAAGTTCCCCAGACTAATGGTAAATATCTATGAATCAGTCAAATATGAACAACAACAATATATTTATATGAAGAAAGAAAAAAAACATTTATTTCTACATTCCTTATATTCTGAAAACCAACGGTTTCCTTCAAAACACCAATTATTTTGTATCAACCCAAATCAACAAAGTTAAGTTTAAAGTGTAAACCTTACAATGAACCCTTAATAAACTGCCAAATAGCCAAACATGTTTTATCAAACCACTCTGGTACTCTTTAAAATAACACTCCCCTGTTTTGTTTCTCTTAGGATGAAAAAAAAAATGTTAAACCGTGTGTGTAAACTAAATTAATATGAATGTAACCCTTACAAAAAATATCAATTCAGTACAATATAGTCCCAAAATACACACATCTGTACCATCACAGTTCGGCTTTAAAATGTTCAAATTGTTACCAAGCGCTTGGATTTGTAAACGTTGGGGCCCATACGGTGGTGCACATATGAAAAAAATCCTTTAACTCCCTGGTAGTTCAGTTCAACGTTCAGAAAAGTCTCCGGCTACTCACGCGACTCCGACAGTTCAAAGAATCCACAGGCTGGTAGACGATGCAGCAGAATGGCGAGGTGCAGTTGGTAGATGTCCGCGCGTCGATGTAACTCCCGTGGGCGGAGTCCCTCCTCACAGCAGTGCTACTTAGCAGGCTAGTTCCCACTTGTTACTTTATATCTGGTTCTCCGATAAAACGGCGCTCGCTGTCTAAGCTGGTTGTCACTCATAACAGTCCAAGCCAATGTCCCTCTAGTTTAAAAAGTCCAACAGTGTACTTTTCTCTGTTATTGCAAACAGTAGCGAGGGGCCGACAGATCTGACGTTACACTTATCACTTTCACTGGAAAATAACAAACGACTGAGCCTGCTACTATACATAAATTAACTGCAATATAATATTTGTGTCTATACGTGTGTACTTAAGTCTACAAATTTTAATTCTCTCCGAATTCAACTGAAAGTTTTATCACCCATCGATACACAGCCGCTTCTCCCTCGCACGTGCGTTTTTTTTTTTTTTCGTGCTTCTCTTCCGACTCATTTTTTTCTCCCGCCCCTTCAAGTGATCTCTAATTGGCTCAGTTTATATCAATCAAAACAAACTAAAATCACATTGGCCAAGTTATCATAACACTGGAATTCACAAAGAGCAAAGCATCATGGAAGGTGTAGTTTTTCCCATTAAGATACCGCAAGCCAAGAAATTGTCTTTTCATTTAACCATATTTAGTAGGCCCCTACAAGCATAACGCGACGACAAGGAGCTCCCAACACAGGGCCTTGGGACAGAAACCGAGGATCTTTCCACATAACCAGGGCGCGATGACACCGTCGCGAACTCATGATCATGCGAAGCGGATTTCCCCTCGGGGAGAATCCCCTGGTTCTGAGCCACCACTGTAACGGTCTCATGTGCAGGAGGCCAAAAGGTATCACGTTGGACGCAGCTGCCATGAGACCTAACAGTCTCTGGAACTGTTTTACAGTGTATTACTGGCCTAGCTTGACCTGATCTACTGCGGCGAGAATCGAAGCAACACGAGGAGGTGACACCTGTGCCTGCATCGTCGTCGAATCCCACACTACACCGAGAAAAGTGGTTCTCTGTAATGGAGAAAGAACACTCTTCTTGGCGTTGCGCCTCAACCCCAACCTCTTGATGTGAGCAAGAACGACATCTCGATGCCGAACAGCCTGTTGTTCTGATTGAGCTAGAATTAACCAATCATCTATATAGTTCAGAATACGGATGCCCTGCAGCCTCAGCGGGGCTATAGCCGCATCCATACACTTCGTGAACGTGCATGGTGATAGTGCTAGGCCGAACGGAAGAACCCGATATTGGTAAGCTTCGCCCCCGAAAGAGAACCTCAGGAACTTCCTGTGTTGAGGGAGGATAGATACGTGGAAGTAAGCGTCCTTTAGATCTATCGTGACGAACCAGTTCTCGGATCTGATTTGACACGATCTGCTTGTATTTAAGAGACGCAGATCTAGAAAGGGACGCAGCCCTCCATCTTTTTTCGGAAAGATGAAGTACCGGCTGTAGTATCCTAACTCCCTGCTGGGTGGAGGAACCGGCTCTATAGCTCCTTTCGCCAGGAACTCTACTAAGGGAACCAGCCTCTCGAGGCTGGCCTCTGGATGAACATCCCGAGTGACAGACACAGCGCCCTGTAACGTACTGGCAGGGAACAGCTAGTCTGGGCACTCCACAACCCTCCTCGGAGGGGGCGAGCGTCCCTCGGGAAATCGCTCGCCGAGTCTCTCTACGCCCTGTATAGGCAGGGTTAGTAGAGCAGACCCCTGAGGGCATCGGGAAAGACAGGGCACCGTGTTTTTGTGCAGTGAACTCAAGTCTTCCACGATGGGGACCAGCCTCAGAGTCCTGACGTTCAGCACGTCAGGATTTTTTCGACGCGGCCTTCTTGGCGATAATGACTGTCCTCAGATCAGCCCTACCCCGAGAAGGTCGCGCCGGAGAGCGCCCCGCCTCGTCCCTCCAGTTTCTCTGCGAGGGGGCACGAGACGCGACACTCCGTTTCTGCTGCGCTCTTTTTGAAGTACTCGGCGGCTGGGACTGCCCTCGCTCAGCAGCCCCAGCGACACGCACTTTAAGGGGCATAAATTTCTGAAAAGCAGCCGCCTGTTTCTTCTCTTCCTGGAACCTCTCCGTGACAGAGTGAAGAGCGTCACCGAAGAGGCCCGCAGGCGAAACTGGAGCATTTAAAAGGAGAGTCCTATCTTTCTCCTTCATAGAGGTCTGACTCAACCACAAGTGTCTCTCTGTGGCCACCATGGCTGCCATAGACCGGCCGATAGATTTAGCGGTCTCCTTGGTGGCCCGGAGAGTGAGATCAGCAGTCTGCCTGAGCTCATTAATCATATCCACAGAAATTTCACCCCCCTCAGAAGCATCTTTAAGCAGGTCAGCCTGATAAGCCTGCATAATGGCCATAGTGTGTAGACATGCAGCCGCCTGACCCGCCGCCGAGTAAGCCTTCCCCACTAACACAGAAGTATTTTTTAGTGGCTTAGAGGGCAGAGCCGGTGCTTTAAGTGAAGATGACGAAGCAGGAGAGAGATAGCTAGCGAGCGTCTCCTCTGCCTTCGGCATGGTCACGTACCCTGAAGCTTTTGCACCAAAAATGTTTCCATAAGCATTAGACTGGTTAGTATAAATTCTATTTGAAACAGGTCTAACCCAGGTCTTTGAAACCTCAGAGTGAAGATCTGGGAAGAATGGTAAGCACCGGCGAGAAGGCTGAGGACGTGCAGACAGAAGTCTATCGTCTAATTTGCTTTTATTTTTAGACTCCTGCCTATCAGTTGGCCACTCGATACTGAGCTTTTCAACAGCCCGAGATAACACATCTATCAGCCCCTCTTCAGCAGTATGCTGGAGTGACGAGTCAGTTTCTTCTGATGCAAAACTTTCGACATCGAGCTCCTCAGAACTGGATAATCTAAGTTCGACATCATGTGCCTCGACCCGGGCAGAAGTAACCGCCGCAGCGCGTGCTTCCAGAGCCGGGTGAGAGGCACTAGATCTCGCTGGAGATAGCTGAGATAGGGCGGAGCCCGTCTCAACGTCGCCAGTGAGATCCATCTGCGAGCCCCAAGAAAGGCACCGCCGCTCTGCCTCAACAGAAGCGGGATCCGAGCCTCGGGGAGCTCGCAGCAAACCACTCTCCTCGAAGAGCGATCGCCGCGAGCGCAGAGTTCTCAAGGGAAAACGCTCGCAATGCTCACAATCGACCCCCTCGAGAGCCGACTGGGCATGCTGCACTCCCAAACAAGCAACACACAGCTGATGTGTATCCCCACCCGTGATGTATCGTTTACAGGGGGAAACACACTTTCTATATTGCTCGCTCGTCACTTTGACACTCATATTGTTTGTTTTTATATATATATATATATATATATATATATATATATATATATAGTGAGAAACTCCTGTCTAAACAGACAAACACAATCGCTAGATTTCAGACACACACAGAGTTTGCTGAAGTAACAAAAAGCTGGCGTATTGTGTGCTCAGGGGATATTTATAGCTTCCTGGTCGATGACGTCACTCGCTATGACGCTCCATCTCTCCATTGACTGATTTCATTTATGCTTCAGACGCGTTACGCTGGAGGGCGTTCCCACTGCGATTACACGCAGCGGTAGTCCCAGAAGGGGAACTAAACATTTTCTTGACCGACCACACACACACACACACACACACACACACACACAGCCCCGGCGCCTAGCTTCCACTCACGTCATTTTTTTTGAAATCCCCAAAAGCGCGAAACATGAGTCCCGCAAACGCGGCGCCGAGGAGCTTGTATGTAATCGGAGGACAAATGGCTCCTTAGTTTTGAAATGGTTTGGGGACAAGGTGATCGCGTTGAAAATAAAGGCGTTAGTCTAGCGTTAGAAGCTCATTTGAAACATTGCAGCGGCTCATTTAAGAAAATGACAGCTCCGAAGAGACGCCGCTTTAGTTTGATGTAGTGCTAACAATAATAAAGAAAGATGATGATCATCATCACCTTATCTGTTACCACTGAAATGTAGATGTAATGTATTTCTACAGTATTACTACTGTATTTAAGCACTGTATCACACAAGTTGCAACTTATTGTGTCATTCTTTTTGGTGAGATGGTCCCACACACTACTTTTCTTTGCACGCTTCATCCTGTCGTCTGCCCTGGCTCTAACCTCGAGTGTTTTAGCCTGTAGCCTTTACTTTTCGCAAACCTTGTGAGCGCGAACCCAAACACTGTGACCTCGCGCCAAATGTTTTTATTGGTTTATTATGTACAAACAGGCGAGTTATGAAAAATTGAGTGTGAGGGATTTGTTCACTTCACACAAAAATATATTGGAATGAGATGGCTAACTGTAGTAGCGTTTAGTCCACTGTCTATAATAGCCTAATTTAGAGATCACTTTTTTTTTTAACCGACTACCGACAACTTTGATCGGTTGACGTTGAGACGGTCAACCATCGGTCAAACGGTCATCGGTTAGCATCCCTACTTTAGAATATTGTGAATTTTTTGTAATTGAATTTCAGCGCATTGTTACAGGAAGAGCGCATCCACAACGGGACTTTCTGGCTAGCATGTAGGCCTAACTTTGTTCAAGTTCACTTGTATTTGCATCCTTTTGTGCAGATACAAGTTGTAGTGGTATGTTTGTCTATCTAAGACATCTGATTAATCTCAAATGTGTTGTATAGAACGGGCTTCAGTTTACCTGTTAATTCACTCTTCAGCTTCAGTTTGTAGTGTTACAAATTTATTAAAATGTTTAATTGAGCTTCCAATACTATAGTATTTTAACTGAGAAAATTGCACACTGTTTTTTCCATTTTTGAGGCAACCAAGGTGTCGGACATTAACCTCTTGTCACTTCTCAAAGTTCAGCTGGGCTTTTGTTGATCTAATCATGCTGATTGGATTAGCATCTAAAGGCTCTGAGTTACACCTTTTGTCTTTGAGTTTCTGTCTCGGTGCGGGAAATCCTGCCCATTCTGTTCTCATGTCTCATGCCCATTTACATGCTTTGTTCATCACAATGTTAAGCCATGCCATTGAAATGTATATAAACTACAATGTAAAGTTCCCTTAGTTAGACTAGACTTGGATAAGATTTTGGACGAAGCAGACTACAGCAAATAAACAATCCTGCTTAAAAGATACAATCCCAACGTCTCCTGGTTTTTCGCTTCTCTCTTAAGTCTCCTACACTTAAGAAGAACAAGGTTTACCACAACTTCATGCAGCTATTACTTTTAGATGTTTCTTTTTCGAAAACATTGCATTATTGAAGACCTAGCAGTTATTTTTCTAGTCATATTTTCATATTTTGATTGACATTTCATGTCATATTTGTATTTGTCAGCAACAATTTTCATAACAGTGTCTCAATTCAAAATATTTTCATTATCGCCATGACTGATACGGCCTGCTCCTGAGTACTCAAGTACTCATTTTTAAGATCTATCAGTTCTCAAAATGAAAAATTGACAAAAATGCCCATCCATACTAATTTGTGAATTGGGTATTCATCAGGTATTGCCAAATGTAGTCTATCATGGAATGTGTGCTAAAATTTCACTATTTTAAATTTCACACTTTTAAAATAAAAATGTCATAATTTGTGTAATCATCTACTGATCATGACAATGCAGCGAAAAACGTCAATGTTAGGACAGTTATAATGTTATAAAAGTTATAACAGGTTTTTATTGGGCTGAAGATGTTTGCTCTGACAGAAAACCTCACAAAAAATGTGGGTCAGCCGCACATATAATGATATTTTCTGAGATTTCTTTCGTAGATGGAACATTTCTGAGTCAACTCAAATTGTGTCCTCATGTAAAATATGACCATGATTTCCTTTTAAAAAATTTAATTAAATTAAGACTTCTTGAGCCAAAAACACACCTCAGTTTACATCAAATCCAGTGGTTAATGAGTAACCTCCATGGACACTGTCACTGATGGACTGATATGAACCGTTGGCTGAGCATATTCTGTCATGTAGAAATAGCAGCGGAGGGTCAACATGAATGTTTACAGAGCAGGTTATTGACTCGTACCATGCTTCAGGCAACAGCAAATAAACTGAAATTGAATTCTCAGAAAGCCTTTCAGTCAGCAATTTAACAGCCAATGATTGTTCTTCCATTCAGTCAGCAAATATGCCTTCTCAGACTGAGGTTACACTGATTGAAAAGATAGTCGTTGGTGGGCCAGAATTGGGGTAGGATAAATTCTAGACTTCTAAGTAGTGTTTTGTTTATTTCCCTTGTCATTGTTTGTTTTGGTCATATGGTTAAGGATCGAGTGTCAGTTTGTTGTAGTAATCTGGATTAAGTTGGTGGCGTTGTGCTGCTGTCTTTCTGAGTGTGACTCACAGCAGGCGACTGATTTGGCCATGTAATGGCAGCTTAGGAGGTCTAACTCCTTCCTCCAGACAAGCTGAATGTGCATATGACTAAGGAAATGTGTTCTCTGATACAACTTTTCTGCCCCTTGAAGTATTTTCAGTATCTCTGTCACAATATTAGCAGAACATACGTCAGAGTCGGAAATTTGAAAAATAAAAACTTTACTTGCACGCCCTACTGAAAAAAAGAAAAAGAAAAAGAAAACATACTGAAACTAGCCTGACCAGCTGAAAAGTATCTGAAACCCTTCTAAAACCAGGCAATAGAGCAGCCTGTCAAGGCTGGGAGATCAAGTAAAACCAGGAAACCATCATAGGCTGGTTTAAGATGTTTTTCAGCAGTATAATAATACCTAATTTATTACATTTCTGAAAACCCAGACCATGCGTCAAAGCCATTTGAACACTCCCAAACACTATAGTTTAACAGTTTGAGGTCAGTACGATTTTTAATGTTTTTGAAACGGGTGTTTTCTGTTCATCAAGAGTCCAAGACTGCATTTATTTGATTTAAAAAATACAGTAAAAAAGTAATATGGTGAAATATTACAATTTAAAATAACTCTTTTCTATTTGAATATATTTTAAAATGTAGTGTATTCCTACAGCTGATTTTTTTGTGAGTTGATAAATAAGAATAATTTCTTCTTATCAATATTGATTTTGATGTCCTGTCCATCCAAAGCTTTATGTACTTTCTCCTTCTCCAAACTCAACTGCAAGACGTTTTTTTCTTTTCCATAACGCCCCATCATCCGCAAACAGTGACCTACCCATATCAAATGTTACTGAAATCCTTTCAGCCAGCAAGCCTATTTATATGCTGAAGCCCCACCTATGGGGCATACCAACCACAGGTACAAACTAAAAAGTTTGTAATGATCAAATTAAATAACATAAACACCCAACACAACACTTAAACCCTCCAAACAGCTAATACAACAACCATTAACAGAAAGAGTTTAACAACAAATTAAATGGCAACAACAACTGTTTCTAAATTCTCCCACCTCTGACATCACACCAAATAGGTAGCTTCCACAGGAAGTGATGTTGCTGTTGCTTTAAAAAGCAGTTTAACCTAGACTGTAGGCTTGGTGGTACAGACATTTAATTTTATATTTAACAATATTATTTCAACATTATTTTCCTGTTATCTATGTAAAGCTGCTGTGCTTTGAAACAATCTGTATTGTAAAAAGCGCTATTTGAATAAAGGTGACTTGACTTGACTTGACTCAGAGTATGAACCAGGAAGTTTAACTGCAATAAGATTTGTGGAAAAATAAAGGTAATTATCATATGAATTATTGTGTATTCTGGCATTCTGTTCTTTTTGAAAAATAATGACACACTTTAAGAAAAACTATAAAGATTTGAAAACTATAACAAAACACAGCAGTAACAAACTTTAGACTGAACAAAACAAAAACTCCATAAATCCTTCCTGATGTGTACACAGATGTTAATTTTGCAGTCTGATTCAGATCTGCATGTATGTGTTCTGTTTTGTCTACCGTCTTTCCTCTGTGCTATTAAAAGAAGGTGATCCTTCCTTTACAGTCACCCAGGATGGAAACCTGCTTTAATTGAGTGTTTAGTAATAATGGAAATGCCAGCACACTCAGTTATTACTCATTACATTGGCATGGCTGTCTGAACACGCCCACTTCTTTTTTCTTGCCTAAATGCATTTTCAACCCTATCACAGTAAGTGAGAAAATGCCTAGCCATAACATGAGCTCTTTATCATGTTTTGTCTTTTAGTACATTTGAACAAACTTCATCTTTCATCCAATGTTAAATGAACAAACACCTTTGAATAAAGACAATTTAAAAAGAGTGAAAATATAGGGCATACATAAGATATTATAATGTGTCCTTTTTTAAAACAAACATGTTAACACGTTTCATACCTGCATTAATATTTTATGGAACTAAAGTTGCTAAGCGACATAAGTAATTCTTTTTTTTTCCTGTCGTTGTATTGTAAGTACTGTATGGAGATTGAAAAAAAAAAATTTGTGTCATGGGCTTTCCATCAAAAAACAGATTAACAACGTAAACCTAAACCAATCCTTTAGTTAGCTAGGTTGTTTGCTGAAAAAAATATCACCATTTGTTTTGTTTTTCTTTAGGTGTGTTAATTAAAATTGAATCAACAATACATAACGTGTTGTATAAAGGTGCCTACCAATTCCCATTCATTAACTAATGCAGAAAACTGCAGAGGCCTCCATAATGTATTATGGCAATTATTAATGGCAGCTTTTGATTAAACCTTTTGAAATTGGTTAGTCAGAATCTCTCAATCGCTTACAGCTTCATTCAGAGGAGTGACTGTGACAGCCCGCAGCATATATTGCATAAATAATGACCCCAGTGGGTGCGGAGTGAGACTTTGTTCGACTTTTCTCTTCTCTTAGGGAATCACTTAATTGGAACATTGTGTGATGTTTTCTCCAGTCGGGCCAACAAAACAGTTCAAACGGAGGTGATTTAAATTTTTGTTTTGAAAAAGGTAAAATGGTACATACTTGTGAAATTCTTGTGCGAGAGACTGATGTGCTATACACAAAGGATGTTGGTAGATTTTTCTGTTTTTTGTTTTTGTTTGTTTTTTGGTCATATTCACAAAAATACTTATTTGTTACTTGAAAATAAAATTAACATTAACTTTAAAAGATAAAATGCAAAAAAATTGAATTTTATTTGAGAAAAAAATAATTACAAAGTAAACTATAAAGACAATTACAAACATTAAAATAATACAAATGAGAAAATGACAAAATAAAAGAAAATGGAAAATATTAATAAAATCTATACTAATATCTCAATGATACTAAAATAACAACTTTTAACTTTATTAAACGTTTCAAATTACTATTCTTGAGATTGTTTGTTTGGTGACTTGCTGGTGAAAAAAAGGCAATGCAACTGTTTCTCTGTTTGATGCAGTATCTTCTCAGAACTTAGTTTAAGTCAGATCTAAAGTAAATCCCTTTTCAGTCTTTTTTCCTTAAAATAAATATCTTAATAGAACGATTTAATTATTAATTATTATGACTGTTTGAGTTAGGACTCTTCTTGTATTAAAAGTAACATAGTGTTAACATTAACCTCCATAGTTATAATTATATCGAGGGAAATTATATCACAATAGTTATCGTTTTGTCGCTCAGCCCTAATTTTATTTACATGCCTGCATGGAGTTCTTAAACATTTCTTTTGTGGAATACTAAAAGAGAGATTTTGAAGAATATCCTTTTTCCAATAATGAAAGTGAAAAAAGGACAAATGTATAAATTACTCAAGCTCTAAAGCCATACAATAGATTTGTGTGAGGAACAGACTTAAATTAAAGTTAAGGTTCACTAAATATTATAGATGCACTGAAATTTTGGCTACCGAAAATTTCCAGCCGAAACAGCACTTTTTCGCTTTCGGGTTGAAATTGTTTTGAAGGGCTGAAATCATTGACCGAAACATTGACATTTAATTAGCGCTTCTCCAATGCTGTATTTTGACTGTTCAGAGTCTAATTCGTGCACACAAAGTGGATAAACTAGAAGTTATTGTCAGCTGTGTGGACTCTAGGGCTTGGATGACAATATAAATTTCTCGATTTTAAATCTGAAGATCGATCTTTTAGTTTATGCTGTTTTATGTGGATGCCGCATGCGTAAACAAAACTTCACTAAACATTTGTAGCGTGCCTGCCATCCAATAAGCGCAATAAGATTTGTGCTTTGCTACTTTTAATATGAAACAGTTTTATAGATTGTATCACAAAATTCAATGAATACATTTAATTTTGGCACTTTATTTTTATAATATGTCATGACAGATCACTCGCTGTAGCCACATCAGTTCAAGTGGCAGCACGGATCAAGCGCACATGAACCGATCATCTATTTCTTTACTACTACTTATAGCACTAAAAAACTTCAGAACGGTATGTTGAAAGATTTAGAACGACATAGTGAAATGTACAATGACTCATGTAGCCTAATCTCTCAATCAGGGTTTCAAGTGCCGATTTTTTCAGTTCATGTAAAATTCACGAAATTAATTTTAAATAAGTCTTATATTAATACAGTTATACAAAACGGTTTCGGTTTTGGCCCAGAATTTTCATTTTGGTGCATCACTACTAAATATCTTGACGTATTGTCTTATTTGTGAATGAATCTTACTTTTGAGTCTTTTCTACAACGGTTAACAGTACAAGGAAGATTGTCAGTGAATAACAACTTGAATAACAAAGCTATGGAAGTCATGAGGCATATGAACCACTTTTATGATATTTTGATGGTTGTTTTGTGTCCTTTTTTAAGTTTTAAAGCTACACTTCTGATTCGTTGCAATGAACTGCAAAAGAGCAAGCAGCACATTATTAAAAATGTCTCCTTCCACAGAAGAAAGTCGGGCAGGTTTTTTTTTTATCTTTTCCTGCCTCTTTTTAATGCCAGTCATTTTACCACATGCATCCTCCTTACAGTGAATTTTCTCATAGTGGTAAATGAAGTGCTGTTGTAAAGCTTTGTCTCTTTTTCCATTTCATGAAATGTTGGTCCAATTCCCACTGAAGTATGAATTGTTTTTTTCCTTCCTGCTGTTTTTCTTTCTAAACAGGCTATTATCTGCATCATGAATCTATGACTGCATCCATGATTATTTCCTGTGGCATGTTAGCAAGCAAAAGAGAATCACTTACCCAATCAAACATTTGCACTGTAATTAAGCCAAAAATAGAGGTTTTTAAGCAATACAGAAAATAAGTGTTGGACACTCCTAAAAATCTTGAGAACACAACACTTTCAAAAGTGATCTTTGTCATTTATAGTTAGAAATTGTAAAATATAATATGTTACAAGGACTAATTACAATGAGTAATGTAACATGAGCTTCAGTGCATTTAATAGAAGTCATTTCAACATCTTGCTGGTGTTCCAGACCACGTTTATCATAATGCTGAACGTCATATCAAATACACCAAAAAAGAATGTTCATTCTACATTCTTAATAAAACCACAACTGCATCCTTATTGCTCTGGGTTAAGGAACTTGTCAGTCATTACAGAGGTGTGAAAAAATTTAATCAGGAGATAAAGCTGATGAAAGCAACAGTCTGTTGGGAAAGTGTGTAAGAGGAGGGATGGATGTGATTTTTAAATGAAAACTGTAAATGTATTGTTAGTTCTCTGCACAACTTGACTACCATACCATCCTAAAAGTAAAGTTAGGGGACCCACAAATGAAAATTCTCTCATCATTTACTCGCCCTCAAGTCCAAGCAACATTGGACCCAATTGACTTTCACTACAAAAAGCAGACATTTTTTCCACAGAAGAAAGTCATAGGTTTTGAATCATAGACAGAATTATGTCTTTAACAGATGAGTATCTTGGTGCATTCACTTAGATCTTAACCATACGCTACCATTCGTTAATCATTTTGAAAGATTTACTTTGTGCTCTGCTCACAAAGGCTGCATTTATTTGATCAAAAATACAGTAAAACAGTAATGTGAAATATTATTTCAAGTTCAATTTCAGTATTATTATTTTTTTAATGTAAGACCATGAGTGTGAGTAAATGATGACAGAATTTTCATTTTTGGGTGAACTATACCTCTAATGTTTTTTTTTATTAATATGGAAATATTAAATTCTTTTTTTAATGAAATGATACTCTAAATTAGAAACTAAAACTGCCAGTAAGTGGTGGTAAATGTTTAAATGAGTCATTAAATGATTAAGTCATCCATTCAAACAGCTGATTCATTCAGGAAAGTAAATGTCTCTCTTTATAAATGGACCATTGAATCAGGCCATCCTTAAAAATATTTTGGTTTGCAGTAACAGCCAAAAAAAAAAAAAAGGGTCGGTAGGTAGGTCTATATTTTTTTTTTTCAAGATTAAAAAAAAAGTACAATTTTGGTCATGTTGATTATTTACCCTTACATTTAGTCATTTAGCAGACGCTTTTATCCAAAGCGACTTACATCTGAGGACTAAAGCAAGCGAGTCATCGTGAAGAGGGAAGAACGACGCAAGAAGTGCTCAAAATACAAAGTTCAGGGATTGCTCAGAGTAGCAAAAGCCGGACAAGGGAAGATTTAAAAGGGAAGGAAAGATTTAAAAGAGAAGAATTTTTTTTTATTTTTTTTTATGTTAAGTACTCACGGAAGAGATGAGTTTTCAGTTGTCTTTTGAATGCTGTCAGGGATTCTGAATTACGGACGAGGGTGGGGAGATCATTCCACCAGCATGGAACCGTGAATGAGAATGTTCTGTAGAGTGATTTAGTGCCTCGCTGTGATGGCACCATGAGCTGTCGCTCCTTGGCCGATCGTAGGCTTCTGGTAGGGACGTAGACTTGTAGTAGGGAGTGAAAGTAGGACGGAGCTGAGTCTGTGGTAGATCTGTAAGTAAGCGTCAAAACGGGCTTGACAAAACTTTGAATTTGATGCGAACAGCGAGTGGTAGCCAATGCAGTGAGATGAACAGAGGAGTGACGTGAGCCCTTTTGGGCTCGTTGAAGACAAGGCGGGCTGCAGCATTCTGGATCATTTGTAGAGGTTTAGTAACACATGATGGAAGTCCAGCTACAAGAGCATTGCAGTAATCAAGCCTAGAAATAACCAGGGCCTGGACGAGAAGTTGTGTTGCATGCTCAGTTAGGAAAGGCCTGATCTTCCTAATGTTATACATTGCAAACCTGCATGATCGAGCTGTCTTTGTAATGTGGTCTGTGAAGGTCAGCTGGTCATCAAATATTACTCCAAGATTTCTGACCGACCTTGATGGGCTGATTGAGGATGACTCTAGCTGGATAGTGAAGTCGTGCTGTAGAGACGGCTTTGCAGGGAGGACGAGAAGCTCAGTCTTTGCCAGGTTGAGCTGCAGGTGATGTTCCTTCATCCATGCCGAGATGTCCGCCAGACAGCTTGAGATACGTGCAGCTACTGTGGGATCATCTGGTTGAAAGAGGGGTAGAGCTGGGTGTCATCAGCATAGCAATGGTAAGAGAAACCATGTGCCTGTATGATGGGTCCCAATGATGTGGTGTAGATGGAGAAGAGGAGCGGTCCAAGAACTGAACCCTGAGGAACCCCTGTGTTCAGTTGATGTGCTTTGGATTAGGGCTGGGACGGTTACCGCTAGGGGTGGGAATCTTTGGTCACCTCACGATCCGATCCGATTCCGATTCTGGGAGTCACGATCCGATTCCAGAACGATTCTTTATCTACCTTTCTCCCCGTTATTAATTCATTAGTTTACATAAGTAATTAAGTACTTTTGAAAAAATAATTAAAAAAATTTTTTTTTTATTAAAACAGTTGTATGTTAAGAATTTTAAACTAATATAAAAAATAATAAAGAGGAGCATAGAAAAATATAACAACAAACAAAAAGTGCTTTCAGTAGCCTATAGATTATCTGAACGTTTTCCATTCAAGAACTGTGAGTGATTTTTCTTCATCTTTACTGTGGTTTTTTACTATGACATCATAGACTGCGGGAGATCTATTAAGCTGCATTCACGCACGCATCTCTTTTGAAATAAAAGAAGTAATGCGGTGAGTCCTGTCCGTTTAATCCCTTAAGACATAACTGGCTGTGTTTACGTTAATTTTGCACAAGTACATTAAACCACTACACGGAGTCGCACAGCCGCACGCGCGAGCAGTCTCACAAACAAAGCGCGCGTCAGCATTTGAAATTGAAAGCAGCCTTCTGTTAGTGAGGTTCATATTTTAAATATATAAGTCCACTGCATTCCAAACCACATAAATGATGACTTCGTAGAGCATTTGTAAGGAAAATACCGACGGGCGAGACAGCACACTTCAAGTGTAACATCAAAGAAAGCGCGCGTCTCTCACAGCGTATCCTGTGCAATGAAGCCTGTGAATGTCCTTGTAATTCGCTTCAACCTTTCCGAACTTTATGAAAGATTATTTTACGGAAGGTTCGAGTGGTGTATGTGTGTGAGGAATTGGAAGCAAGCAGAATACGGGTGTTTCTAAAGCAAACTCAACGTCATCGCACATCTGGTTAAAAACTAAGCTCAGAATCGATTCTGGAATTCTCAGAATCGATCCAGAATCGTTGGAGAGAGAATCGCGATGCATCGATGGATCGATTTTTTTCTCCCACCCCTAGTTACCGCATTACCGCAATACCGCGGTCACGTGACTCCAACCGCGGGTCTGAGCTCGTCACCGTCATCACCGTCATCACCGCAAAAAACAACAACAACAAAAAAAACCTTGGCCTGCACATGTGTGCACGTTGTGTCTAATGAAATGGATTCATTGATTCTAATGACATGGATTATGTCTAATGATATTGTGGCTTACATGGATTCAAGGTTTTCTAAACAGAACTTATCATCAAAAGATGGAGCAAATCCAACCTTTCGCGAGTTGAGGAGCGCAATGTTCCATGACGCATAATAACATTCCATTCCTATTAGAGATGCGCGGATAGGCTATTATTATTTCATCCGCAACCGCATCACAAAACTCATCATCTGTCCGCCATCCACCCGCACCAACGTTTTTTGATCAATTTTCGAAACCGCATCCGCAGCGCTGACTGTTTTAAGGTCTATGAGCAATTCGAGGCGCTGCTGTCGCGAGGCTAGAAAGCTCTTGGCTGTTCTAGAAAGAACACTGATCCAATGCAGCAAAGATATTTAAAGACTAAAGTCCCTAGTATATTGGCTTTGTTGTATCCCCAGAATATCAGCAGTGAACTCCGTCTCCGATCGGCGCCCAGGGATAAATATGAATAAGTAAATAGCCTATAACGCACATCGGCAAACCTGACCTTACCTGACTAGGCTACTGTAGACTAAAATTTTATAATTTCGTTTTGAATTTTGTTTAAAAGTAGACATTTAGGCCCAGCCTACGCCGAGTTTGGGTTCATTTATGAGACAAGCTCCAGTTCACGCGCAAGAGATCGCACCTGCGCTTCCACGTCCTCCTGATTATATGCCTGCTATTTGCTTCTTATTTCTTAATTCCAGGCAAATAGTTAATGAAACAGTGATTAAAATTAAGGTACAATTTATACAAAACGAAATTTAATTTAAAGAAAGGCTTTCTACAAAACAAAACTTAATAAAGTGGTCAAAATAGTGTCTTACCCATCTTATGATCCTATCTTACTCATGCTGTTCACTCTTCATATAATCGACATAGATTAAATAAAAAATAACACTATATTATGTAAACATAAATATGGAGTATAATATTTGTAATTAAGACATGTTGCAATAGGTGTTCTTTCATTGCCAATGTGAACATCATAATGTATTCTCCTGAAAATGATGAATTCAATGCGAATTTATCTGAGAATATTCTTAAATAAGGAAATCTATTCAGTGATTGGTTCATGCCAAATTACTGCTTGATGAAAATTTGACAAAATTTGACAAATTTGACAAAATATTTCAAATTGTGCTCTTTTTTTTTCGGATGTAGGTGACAATATTTAACAAAGTCTGTCTAGCAAAAAAGACTTCTGGTGCATGCGCGAAAGTCTGTCGGGGCGGGGGCGGGGGCTGGGGGGGGTAGGGGGCTGGCTATTTAAAGTCGCACTCGAGTCCGAGTCTCAAACTCGAGTCCCCATCTCTGAGAGAAGGTTTCTGGTAGTGGGAGAGGATGGTTTGGGTTCCTTTGTGTGTGGAGTGGAGAACTGACTGCTGATAGAGGTTGTTTTGTTGGTGAAGAAGTTAGCAAAGTCATCAGCAGTTAAAGAGGAGGTGGGTGATGGTGGAGGTGGACAGAGGAGAGAGTTAAATGTCTTGAAAAGTGTTCGTGTGTTAGACGCGCTGTTGATCTTGCTGTGGAAATATGAAGATTTTGCAGCGTGAACATCAGCAGAAAGGGAAAAGAGCAGAGATTAATACAGGTCAGATGTGTCTTTTGATTTGCGCCATTTCCTCTCCATTGCCCTGAGTTTGGTCCGGTGTTCACGAAGAACCTCAGATAACCAGGGGTTAGAAGGAGTAGCGCGTGCTGGCCTGGAGGAGAGAGGGCAGATATTGTCTAAAGAAGAAGTTAAAGTGTAGCATAAAGTATCTGTTGCGGTATTCACATCTAGAGATGAGAATTGTGAGGGTGAGGGAAGTGAAGATGACACAGCAGAGGAAAGATGGGAAGGAGAAAGTGAGCGCAGGTTACGTCTGAAAGTAACTGGTAGGGGAGTTGGTGGAGCATGGGTAGTGAGTTGTAGATTGAAAGTAATGAGGAAATGATCTGAAACATGGAGGGGTTTCACCAAAATGTTGTCTGTGATGCAGTTACGTGTGTAAACCAGGTCCAGTTGGTTGCCTGACTGTACGTTCACACCGCCGCCGGCGAGAGCGGCAAAGTTCGCTCTCGCCGCCCTGCCAGCGACGCCGTGGAAAGATTCGTGGACGCTCTGATGCTCTGACGTAGATCGAACGCGTGGTCATTTTTACAACTGTATTTAAAGGGGCCACAAAGCATCAATCATGTCGATCGTTATTTTTGCAGAAAATTGATCGATGGAAAAAACTTAACAATTATAGTGACATGTTTGCTAATGAAATAAACAAATAAAATAAAAGCCATTTGTGTGTTGTGGCTCTTGTGTTCATGGTTAAGTGCTATTATAATTTACATTCCCGCTGAAAAACAAGCGTTCTAGCGCGAAAATATTGCCTATAAATAGTGTTGCGCGCCTTCTTATCAAATTCAAATGATCAACCTCCTCAATTTTGCTTGGGAACTAATGTGTATATATGGATAGCAGAGTTTCCGCTAGAAAAAAATGGTGCAGGTCAAAGTGACCGGCAGAGGTTTCGTTTTACGGACATTTTGATGAAATGCCGGTCAAATATCGCCTCTTCATTAGTCAAGTTGAGGAAAACTGGAGGCAGTCTATGTAACTTGAAAAATGAAATAATAAGGCCGCATAGAATGCAACATGTTATTATAAGCTTAACTTTCAAATAGATGGAAAAAAACATGAACGTCCGATTGACGTCACACACACGTTTCACACACATTCACTTTTTGAAACATTGAGGTACGTATGTACCTAATACAAATAAATAAAACATCTCCAGTTAACTAGCAGATCATTCATTTAGTTCTCTATTAAATAAGAGATCTGGCGCTAAAATCGGTTGATTTTAAATCAAGCTGAGCGCTCGTGTCCGCTGCTATCAGTTACATGGACGACGCGCTGCGCGAGTTGCGCAATCTTCACTCGGACGCGTGTTTCAGTCTATCGCCGTTGCGGAGACTCTATTCATTCCGGTGAAATCACAAAATAAAATGCACACAAAGGTGTCCCTGCTTGATATAGACTGTAACCATGAACTGATGAACATATAGGCTATTCAGTTTTGATGAGAGAAAAATAAACTGTAGGCCTACGAGTGCGCGGATTAGAACCACTGATCTATAGGCTATAATGAGATGTTCCTGGTTCACCATCGTCTGGCCTCTGAAAAAAGCTTTTAAGGCTAGTCTGCCTGGGCCTGGCCATATTTGATACGTCTCACTCAATCGTTCTCTGTTTAGGTCTATATATCAGCCGTTTTAGGTGTGCGCTTTATTTGAAATGCAGCAAGCGATGTTGTTTCATAACTTTCAAACAGTAGAGCCTGTTCCTTTATATTTATAACATAGCCAAAGGTCGGTGTATTTTTGCTTTATACATTTTAGGCTTATTCTCAAATTCAGATTGTGTTAGGGGGCGGGATTATTAGGCAATTTTAATTGGACAATTTGACCGGAGAGATTTTAATTTTGTCGGACATTTCCTTTTTTTCCCGGCCAATGTCCGGTAATTACCGGACAACGGAAACCCTGCTGCATAGTTTATCATAGATAGATTAATGCTTATTAAAGTTTAAGTTATTCATTCAAGAGCTGTGAGTGATTTTCTCTGCCTTTTGTTGTTTGATTCACATTAATGGTAGCCTAGAAATCTAGACGCTCCCTAGTGGCAGCAAAAATTATTTTGCAGCAAAGTGTGGTCTAGCAACTCTCCGTTAGCATTCGAGCTGAAAAAACCAAACTCTGGTCAGGCCAATCACATCGTGTATAGAGTTGGTGGGCGGTTTTAACATAATGACGGCAGAGTTGTGACGGTTCCGTGTGATTTCCCTGCTACTTGAAAACAAAGGGGGACCCCCTCGAAAATGAGATGTTTCATCTCAAGGGGTCATCCTCTAATAAAATTAAATGAAAGAAGATGCGGCGGCTGCTGGCGAACAGCGGTCTTTCGAATCCGCTTTGGCCGCGACTCTGGATGACTTGGAGTTAAGAGAACGTCACTTAAGTCATTCTTAAAAAAGGAAGATGTGTTCGGAGTTTTGACGACCGGATACGGCAAAAGTTTAATAAATCAACTAGCTCCGCTGGTGGAAAAACACATGGGACTCACTCAGCCACAGCCGTTCCTTGCTCTGGTTGGTTGTAGCGCTGTCCTATTGCGTGCAGAGGGAATTTGAAAGACAGCAGTTTATCCCGCCCCTCGGATTGAGGTATGCCAATTGTGAGTTCCCAGACCTAACACCTTGATGTAGGTCTGGCTTGCCAGGCTATATTAATGGCTCATTCGTCACAGGTTTATTAGAATGCTGCCCCTTTAAGACCGAGTGCAGATCTAATAGGTGAATGATGCACCATCATTTTCTCCCAAGTATTTACGTCCATTTAAGACATAAACTGTGTTTCAGTGGATCTCAGAGCTGGTCATTTTTATATTTTATGTATATTTGATAGTTTAGATGCGCACATGAAGCCCAAAGTTAAGTATACTTTTCTTGTCTCGTTGCAGTCCATTTTGGAGCACGCGTCGCCTTGTGAACAGCGTCTCTTGCACAGATTTTTTTTGCTTTTAATTAGCTCTTTTAATGATTAAACCCGTCCGCAATTTAGCAACAGTAGAGACTGCATTTTACAACAATCACCGATTGTGCTGATTCTGACGGTACGTTTGGGTTTTAGGAAGAAATGACAGCGCATCGCTGTGAAGGGAAGGAAGTTGCGCTAGACAAAATGCGTCTAGTTTGTAATTGTTTCATCTCAAATATCTTCTTTTTATTATCTTTGAAAGCCGAAATCTAAAATAAAATTAGACTAATATCCCAGATCTAAAGTGTAACCACGTTTGAATTTTTATTTCTGTCCTCATTGTCACTCATTAAGCAGGACTGTAGTGTTGTGCGCGCTGTGGCTCCGCGTGAGAGATCGCTCTCTCTCTCTTCTGGACTGCGAATAGCAAAATTGCGTCACAGACAAATGGTTTAATATTATTATATATATAGAAATGGCTTGCGAGATAAACATGTTCAAGATAACGTCTTTATAGCAATAATAAATAGTAGCCTAGGCCTATTCTTAATTTCCCCTACCAACAGCAGAACCGATAACGTCCAAGCTAATCGATACAGCGGTCTTTCAAAATTCAGCACCGGGGCCCATTTAATACCGGGTTTCAGTACCAATCCCTCATTACCAAGCGCGAACAGTGAATGGAACGAAGCGAACGTACAAGCCATAGTGTGACATGCGTAAACCAATGGTGTAAACATAATCATAGCCGATGGCGCCACAGGTTTTTATTTAAAAGAAAGAACATAGCCTACGTTTGTATGTAGGCATTAGCAACTTTCACAATACTTACTAAAATATAATTAATATTTTTTTATTGAATTTATATTAGTTGTTTGAAGAGTAAAAAAAATCGTTCGGTCTTAACGCAAGTTACAACCGGCAAGTCGGTCGGGCTAAAAAAATAAAAAAATAAAAATGGGTCGGCCCTAAATTGACAGGGTCGGTCGGCTTACGGCAAACAAGAATATTTTTAAGGATGGCCTCATTGCCTAACCCGATCAAAACTCAGATTCATTTAGAAACGAAGCACTGCTATGTGTTGCTCCGAGATGCACAACTGTTTTGCTCTGGCTTTACAGGTAGGCTAATATTTTCATTAGCAAAATTGAGCAAAAGCAAGTCAAGTCACCTTTATTTATATAGCGCTTTTTACAATACAGATTGTTTCAAAGCAGCTTTACAGAGATAACAGAAAAATAATGTTGTAATAATATTGTTAAATATAAAATTAAATGTCCCCAACTTAGCAAGCCAAAGGCAACAAAGGTGAAAAAGGCGACAGTGGCAAGGAACCAATACTCCATCAGGTGACAGAATGGAGAAAAAAACCTCGGGAGAAACCAGGCTCAGTTGGGGAGCCAGTTCTCCTTTGGCCAGCGAACGAACAGTGTATGATTATGATTCAGGCAGTATTACAGGTCAGAGGTCAGATTGGATCGGAACATTATATTCAGTTCATCTGTTTGAAGATCAGAGTTATCACCCGCTTATGGAGACGAGTTTGTTGAGGATCAGTGCCGATGGCTGTCGTGTCGATGAGGCCTTCACAGGGGAGAGTCTAGTTGACACAAGCTCTGCTGACACTTTAGGGATGCGTTGTGGTCCTGTCTAGGCACAGGTCCACCGTCTGATCTGGATACGGCCCGGGTCTGGCTGATTACAGTTAACCTCGGAATAAACAGAAAGACTAAAATTAGCATAGATGCCATTATTTTTATGATGTAGCGAGTACATCAGGTGTAATAGGAACAGTTTTTATTGAACAACTGTATAAATTGAATATCATATTTGCACTCGTGCTTTTCAGGACAAAAACAGCACTCGTGTGATATTGCTTAATCGTGATATATTTTTGTCCTGATATCTTGAAGTTTAGGAGCATTCTATAGGCTAAATCACAGGGAGTTGTTTTCATGTTCGTCAACAATCAACTTTAATGCGTACATTTTTACCCGTAATTAATTAAATTAACATGTTAAATTGAAAGCCCTAATTATTATATTATATTATATAAATAGATAAGAGTAGTCTCTACGGTGGCCGAGAGGTGCAAAACAAATCACAATTATAAAAACAAAATAACAAGTCAGAAAACACAACGACAATTCAGAAAACAAAATAACAATTCAGAAAACACAATAACAATTCAGAAAACACAATAACAATTCAGAAAACACATTGACAATTCAGAAAACAAAATAACAATTCAGAAAACACAATAACAATCCAGAAAACACAACGACATTTCAAAGAAAACGGAAAAGGTAGGTACATTTTGAGAATGGCAAACTTGTCGCTGATTGGATAAGACACCTGTCAATCAAGCTTTACAGGAATTAAGAAATTTGTGATCAACTTTGTTTTGCTAAATGCAAAAATGGAACACATTAAACATTACTTTGAAAAAGGACATTCATATGCCGTGATTGTGGACATGCTGGCGAAATACCACAATATTAAAACTATTTACAAGATTACTAAAAAATATACATGGATTTCTCGGCAATGTCATCACTGCTTGCGCACGCAACCAGGAGGCAAAAGACCCGCAGTCTTCGTACGGGAGTAAAGGATTAGGGAGCACATCTGACCTCAACACGCAAAAATCCGGTGCAGCATTAATAGTCCAGTCATTTTATGAAAAAAGGTTGAACAAATTGCAACAGAAGCAAACTCAACTGATTTTGTATCCTCAATATGTCCTGAGTAAGGGAAAAAAAGCCCAGAAGAATCCCATTAGGGGAAAGTTTCGAAAAAGACCCAAATATATCCCATTCATACGCCTATTCATTCTTTTTCTCACGTGAAAAGGGTAAAAATTTTAACCTTTAGATATCATCATGAAAATCACTGAGTTGATTACTTACATCAAGACAAACAAAAAATGTATTACAAGTTTTTTTAAATTGTTTGTTAACATGGACAAACGGTGCATAATATAATTACGTATTAGCTAATGCGTTCCATTCAGACCTTAATATTAAATAGTTTACTTTTATATTGAAACAAGATTCAACAAGACATTTTCACCTGGCTATACCCAATGTTTAGAACTGTTTGGGTAATTATGCAAATTAGCTAATACGTAATTATATTATGCACCGTTTGTCCATGTTAACAAACAATTTCAAAAAACTTCTAATAAATTTTTTGTTTGTCTTGATGTAAGTAATCAACTCAGTAAATTTCATGGTGATATCTAAAGGTTAACATTTTTACACTTTTCACGTGAGAAAAAGAATGAATAGGCGTATGAATGGGATATATTTGGGTCTTTTTCGAAACTTTCCCCTAATGGGATTCTTCGGGGCTTTTTTTTCCTTACTCAGGATATATTGAGGATACAAAATCAGTTGAGTTTGCTTCTATTGCAATTTGTTCAAGGTTGACCCCCATTTTGGCTTAAAATGAATGGACTATAAAGTATTTGATGAGCTGCACATGACCACATAGCACGTAGTTGTATGCATCAAGGGATTTGTACGCTCTAATCATTTCTCTTGTATACACACTTGGTGTCTGAATTAGATAATTATATATATCAGGCCATACAATTGCTGGCCACTTCTTGTCATCCACAATCCAAAGATGGTCAGGTATTTTGTAGGGATCCGGCAAGATCTCGCCATTGCTGAGAGTAAGTTTTTTAATATAATCGCCACGGTCGGAGGTACTAGGCTTCCCACATAATCCATCGTCAAATCTTTGATTTACAGTAAAGTAACGTTATATGTGTGCAGTCATGATATGTTGCAGGTCGTAAAGTAACATAAACAAGGTTAACTTATATAAAAGCAAATTCGGGCTCTATAGAGGCTATTACATTACTAACTTAGTCTAACATGATAATTCATACATGCATCACAGTAAACTGATTCGTACACAGTTGGACGTTTTACATAATGTTATATTAATATGAAACACAAACAAACAGATCCAACTCTGAAATTGCAGTTTATTATTGAGTCAACAAGAAATTACAAACAATGTGAAATCTACGTTAATTACAATGTTCTTTTACAGAACTCGGCATAACAGATAGCGTTTTTTTGCCTCCTGGATGCGCGCATCCGGTATTGTTTGTATACAAGAAACCCGTGTATTTACATGCGCTTCGTGAGGCACACACGCACATTTGCAAACACACCCAAGGTCTCTCGCTCTCTACCTCTCTGCTGTGCGCTACACGGTTTGGAGCTCGCGAGCTCTAGATTCTCTAGAGCTCTGAGTTTTTATCTAATTTGCGGGCATCAGGGAGCTGCTATCAATATGCGGGGAACTTCCGGGAGACTTGGGATGTCTGCATATCACTCCATGGGACCGAACTATCTTTGGCATGTTGATGGGTGTGATAAACTTAAGCCATTTGAGCACAAGCTCATTTTAATGTCGTGGTATGTCGCCAGCATGTCCACAATCACGGCATATGAATGTCCTTCTTCAAATTAATGTTTAAAGTGTGTGTTCCATTTTGATCACAAATTTCTTGATTGACAGGTGTCTCGTCCAATCAGCGACAAGTTTGCCATTTGCCATTGCCAACCTACCTTTTCCGTTTTCTATGAAATGTCGTTGTGTTTTCTGAATTGTTATTTTGTTTTCTGAATTGTTATTGTGTTTTCTGAATTGTCATTTTGTTTTCTGAATTGTCAATGTGTTTTCTGAATTGTTATTGTGTTTTCTGAATTGTTATTTTGTTTTCTGAATTGTTATTGTGTTTTCTGAATTGTCGTTGTGTTTTCTGAATTGTTATTTTGTTTTTATAATTGTGATTTGTTTTGCATCTCTCGGCCACCGTAAGTCTCCCTGAAAGAATGTGCATCTTTCAGCTTATTTCAGTTCCGAGTTGTTTTGTAACATGTATGCTCATTTTAAGTTTAGTTTCAATGGCCCTCATTTATCATTCTTGTGTAGAAACGGGCGTATATGTTGGCGTAAGATTATGCTTACACTCCTCTCACCGCCTGATTTATGACGCTGTGCGTACCTTTGAAATCCAGGTGTACGCAATACCTGCCCTTGATAAATGCCGCGGCTGAAAACGATCGTCATTAGAATAACACGCCCCTATATATTCAAGTATCCGCTTCCCCCACACCCTCATTTTACGCCATGGACACACGGAAGACGGCAAAGAGGAGACACTTCTCTGGAGATCGAGGCCATCATCATCATGAAAAATTATTATTAAATCAAACAACAATATTGTTGATGATAAATTCACAGTTAATTGTATTTTTTTTTCAAAACGCTATAAATCCATCCATTTTTTGTCTAAAAAAACAACAACAAAAACAACAAGAGAACATGCAACATATAATCAGGGACAGTCTCATACTATAAATTAATATAAATTAAATAAGTGCAACTACATGAAATAAATAAAAGCCAAACAAAATAAATAGTAAAATAAATTGAATAGTAAAAATAAAATAAATATTTCCAATGTCACGTTCCAATATTGTCCACCACATAAAACAAATAATTTAAAAATAACACACAAATACAGTCCTTAAATACAACAATGTTAAAAATACATTCAAATCATTTAGTAACACATTTAGGCTAATAGTAATTCGTGCCGAACTTGAAAAAAGTAATGATAACAATATTCAGGCCTACTATTAGGCTATGTGTTGTAGCCATTAACTAAGTCCATTTAGCATTTGTTAAAAAATAATAATGTTATTTTTTCCCCATCTTTGTTGATTATGAAAAGTGAACATAGGCTAAGATAGGATGCGCAATATATCGGGAGACATGCTCAGACATGATTTTGGCCACTTAATTAAGTTTTGTTTTGTAGAAAGCCTTTCTTTAAAGTGAATTTCGTTTTGTATAAATTGTATCTTAATTTTAATATTTTTTTCATCAACCAATTGCCTGGATTTAATAAATAAGAAGCAAATAGCAGACAATATAATCATGAGTTATGACATGGAGGCGCGGTCCCTTGCATTGCACGTGAACTGGAGCGCATCTCATCACAAATTAACCGAAACTCAGTATATGCCTCACAGACATGAGAAATATATCTATAAAGAAAGCTTGAAATGTCTTTAAACGAAACAATTATAAACTAAAAGAAATAGGCTACTCTCTCTATAGGCGCGTTCACTACGGAGATGGTGATCATCAATTTCATCTTTGCAGACACAACACTAGTTTATTAATAGAAATAAAATACAAATTTATTTTTAAAAATGGTGTTTATTGCGTTTTGGAAAAGAGCTCCTCATATCTTTTAGTTTGTCAGTGCGTTTTGTGGTGTTAGGAATTGTTTTTCTGCGCATTTCCGCACTAACTCAAAACGTGCGTACATGTACACCACCTCCTGACCTGGCGTAGGATTTGAGCGTGCCGTACGCCAACGTCCATATTGATAAATATCAAAGTCACCGTGGTTTTGGGTGTACGCCAGGTGTACGCTGGAAATTTGGTGTACGCACTTTTGATAAATGAGGGCCAATGTGTGTTGGTTCTGTTTTACCTGTTCCTGTTTGCCTGGCTGTGTGCTCTTAGTTACTGATTATGTTTACCTGTTGTTCATTTAGTTACCTCATTACATTACCTTGTGTATTTGAAGCCCTTAGTTTCCTCAGTTCGTTGTTCTGTGTCGTCTTAATGTAGAGTGTGTTTTTTGTATTCTCCTGTGATCTCCTGTGATTTCGATTTCTTATTAAAGACTTTAAATCGGTACATGTGTGTTTTGACGAGAACACACCAGGCAGAAACCTTTCGCTTTCTTGTTTAATGGAAGCCTGGGGCTGCTTGAGGTTTGGCCGCTGCAGGTTTGTGTCCTTGTATCTCCACGGCACTAGGCTTCAGACTTCACCTGGTATGGATAAGCCCAACTGGGAGCTAAGCTGTCAGTCTCCTCTTCCTGTGTAATCTGGTTAACAGGACATGTGCTGTAATTCCAACCACATAACCACACTTGCGACATCGATAATCATGTACGAAAATTGAGGACTCCTCAAAGAAAGCGTTTTTAAAAAAGACTACAAAACTACATCCCACATCAAAATTGAATTGCAAGATGATCTATTCACAAATTGTCATGAGTGCTTTCTATAAAAGAGACGCATCATTCTTATACATTCTTATAGCTGTTGTTTAAGCCCAGGCGTTTTGTTTGTCAGCATTTTGTTTCCATAGCACATTAACAAAACATTTTAATAACATTAATAAAAATACAATTACAAATTATTATTAAAAATTTGTTTAAATTGTTTAGGCCTAATGACAGTCTTAAGGTCTGAACACTGCACAAATCAGTCATCGATGAAAATCAAAAGCAGCTTCAAACACTTACTTTTTTTTTTTGTACCATCATTAATGTATGGTCCACAGGAGAAATATTAAGCCAGTGAATTAACATTTGATATACCGTTGCCAGCTTATGTTGAGGTAAATTCATCTCTCGTCATCTCTGAGAGAATGCGGCGTTAGTACAGAGACAGATGCCGAAAGCTCTTAAGTTTTTGATTTCACTTTCAAGGAATAATTGACTGTGGTTTGAGACTCCTTCACCAGCGCAACTCTCGTGCAAAGTTTGCAAATTGCATGTGTGATATCCTCGGGCTCGCCTTCTGGGTGAAATATTTATGACGTGACATTTTTCTTCATCGCTTCAACTCCATCTTTGCTTGCAAAATGATAGAAAAGATTATCATTCTCCGCGATTTATAAAATTAATTAATTTAATAAATAAATTAAATGAATGATCAAAACAGTAAGCTATTGTAGACCCCGCCCCCTGATACTATTGTGTATCGCCGATCTCACAGACTGACTATATGATTATGGAGCATATCACCCTACACTAATCTGCCTAGGACACTTTTTTACTGTTTAACAAGCTGACAATCTAAATGTATCCTAACCTGGAGTCTCTTTCTCTCTCTTCTCAATCAGGATTGCTGTGTTATTGTGAGCGATGTGTGAATCGGAGATGTAACACAACCGGCCTGTGTTATGCAGTCGTCACAAAGTCTGCTGGACAGATCGTAATACAGGAGAGTCAGTGCATTCAGCAAGATCAACTTTACCCACCGGACAGGCCATTCCAGTGCGCCTCTTCCAACAACGGCCAGCATCCATACTGCTGCGTCACTCACATGTGCAACAAGAACCCAAAAGTCAGCTTAGGTAAGAGAATAATGTGATCATGATGACTTTTGAGTGGGCTTTCAAGAGTTTGTGACTCTATAACGTCAATATGTCATAAAAGTTTCTCAATACCCAAGTTCATATTTGAATTGGGGTAAATTTGTCTGGCACAATATAATGATTTAGAATATAATGAGCCCAGACTGCACGCTGTGTGGGAAACCGGCAAGCCTTGAACATGTGTTGTCATCATGTCAGGCTAGCCTGGCTGATGGCAAGTTTAGATGGAGGCATGACCAGATGGAAGAGAGAAGGAAGACCCACAACAGCACGAGGACGACAGCACGCCGTTTGATCAGGTTTGTTAGAGCAGGGGAGAGCTCTACCGGGACATCAACTGGCGCAGGAATCCTGACATCGGCTACTGACTGGGACATGAGAGTTGACCTCCGGAGACAGCTCAAGTTTCCAGAGGAGATCACTACCTCAAATCTCAGACCAGACAGTTCTGTCGTCCAGAGCAACAAAACAGGTGGTGCTCAAATAGTCTTCAAATGGACTTCACCCAGCCATTGAGATGAGAGCGATGATCCCATCGTATTTCAGACGACATTTTAAAATGACTTTCCATGTTGAATTGGCATTTTAGTGCGGCATCCAAATCCTTTGTTCCACATGGGTCTACATCAGCTTAATTAAATACTTTTTTGTTGTGACGCAAAGCCCATTCGTGTCAATTATTTCCATGTCGCTGTTGTATGTAAAAGATGCATTGTGTCCTGAAGTAGTCTGAAAATCTTGGGAGTTCGCGCACTGGCAAATGTCACAGACAGGGACATTTAGTAATGAATATATTGTTCTCATGCTCTCACTTTACAAATGACGCTAGGGACACAAGTGCTTGGCTCTTCAAAGCTGGCTTTGTTGCTTAATTTTTTCATTAGTTTGAACCATATGTTTAGATTAAAAGAAATTGTGATGTGAGACTTTGATGTAGCCTACAGTTACAGTAATGTATCAGAGCTAGCAAACTCATTTAGAACTCAGTTATTCATCTGTGTTTTTTATTATTTTGCTTTTGCACAGACCTGCTTCTGACCTCCCTTATTACTCTTAATTAGTTTTGCTGTCTCCATTTTAGATTTTTACTAGGGGCTGCTAGGGCTGGGACGATACACCTAGCTCCCGATTCGATACTTTGTCGATAATTGGGTGCCGATACGATATGTATTGCGATTTTTTTTTTTTTTTAAAGAACTGAGATTCGATATTCCAATATATTGCATCATTTTTTAAACACTAGACCATCAGGAAAAGTTAAATCATACAGACTGTACATGATGTATAAGATGAGTAATATTTACAAAAACAAATCATCACATCTTTCTGACTTTTATTTCAGAAGCATCATACATACTACAGTATCTTAAATAAATGATTCAATAACAAATACATTTTTTAACGTTTGTCACTTTTCACCACTTAGTGAAGAAACAATGTAATTGATAAATGCATTATTTTAAGCACTAAGTTTATTTTAAAAAGCTGATTTGGTCGCTATTGTGGACATCAGTGTTCATATGTGAACTTTAAACTTTTATCCAAGTACTTCTATGATCATTTTAACTATTGCATCACAGAATGCAATAGTTATTACACAGAACAATTATACTATGAGGTTGAAAAGATTGTAAAGCTGTTTCATGACAACTCTCTCCGGGTCAGCGGCAGCACCTACACAGCTTTGAATGTTGCCATATGATTTTGTCAAAGTTAAATAGACCGACGAAAGATCGCGTCGGTGTTTGAATCGAGATTAAAGTCTTTTAAAGATGAATCGTGCAGCTCTATTGTCTTATATCTCTCTCTTAGGGCAGCAGATTAATGGCATATTTCAAATGGAATCATTCAAATTGGTATAGAAGCATGAAATTTGGCACAGATAGTCTCCAAGGGTCATTTTTTGGGAAAAAGGCGTTGGCCACCCAAAAACTCAACATGGCGGCCATTTTTTCAAGATGGCAGCTATTTCTGTCAAATGCTCATTTTGTCAATCGTTCAAACACTGATATCATGTAGGCATAACATTTTGTGAAAATGCTCTCTTCAGAATGTTTTTTGGAAAACAGTGCTTGTCCCTCAAAAATTCAAGATGGCAACCATTTTTCAAGATGGCCGCCATTTTTCTTGAATCCTTACATATTTTTTTCTAATAGTGATGCTATCATGAAATTTGGTACAAATATTCTCCAAGGAGCCAACCCCCATCTCTATACGATGTTCTGATGCAGAGATATGCTGCCGTGCAAAGGCAAAAGACCGTAACTTCGTTTTTGGTTGAAAATGAGTTATTGATATTTTTGGCACATTTTTGGCCTGTGCACTTACAGCTGCCATCAGTCCCTGTAACTTCTGATGTCCTCAGAGCCTTTTCCTGCACTAATGCGGTCAGATAGTATGCTCTTAACCCGCTCCATCGACAAGCGTGTGATATCGATCGCGAAGGATACATGCAGAGTTGACAGAAAAGTGTTACACATGCCGTAGCAGGTGAATACAACAAAGAACTAAAGCCCCGCCTCACCCAGTTCGGGTACCGGACCTGGTTGAAACAATTATGCATCTAGCTGGCAGAGTGCCAAAACTTCGCCTGCGCCTTCAGCACCGCCCTGAACACGGTCGAGCCCATGCGGGACTAATGCATCACAGGGAGTGAAAATAATGAAGCAACAAAGGTATATTGGTGCATACAACATAATGAAGCAGGTGCTGGTGCATACAACATCAGACCAGCTCAGCTGTTACAAGCAGGTTATACAATCACATCGTCCGGAATAAATCCGCGGGACGAGCGAAGTGCGCTCCCTACTGAGTCTCGAGGGGGAAAGCTCTGCATAGGCTACTTTTCGTGAACGGACGAGGAGCGTGACATCTTGAACACGAATCTCGGTAAGCGTCTGTGAAAGTATGCGTCTTTCAGATCCACCGCTATAAACCAGTCTCCGGTTCGAATGTGCGCGAGGATCTGTTTTATCGTGATCATTTTGAACCCGTGTTAAGCAAGTCTTATGCCACTCAGTACCACTTGAAGATAGCCTACTCTTTGCCGCTACGGAAGTATTTAGTCATGTCTAATGAATTAATAGGGCCACCAGAATGCAACCAAAGCACAATAAGTAGATGGCTATAAGTAATTGTATGATCACTAGATTTTATACAGGTGTTACTATAATGATTTTGTTAATGGTGATCAGCAACCAAATATTGATAATGTGGAAGTTACTGTCTTTTGCCTTGGCATGACTTCTCACTTTTTGCTGACAATACAAAGGCAGAGTACAGTAACTTTAAAATAGTGGTCAAAAGTCAAGTTTGAGCTCAAGATTTTTTTATGTAGATAATTTTCATTACTTAAACATCTAATTGCCAGATTTCCAGTGTCCTACCTATAATTAATTTGGCAGGACAACTAAATATCTTTAAAGTCATGTTACTTAGTTCCACACTCTAGCGAGTTAAGTTCTTTTGCCTTTGTAGGACAGTATAGGTCTTGCAAAATGGTAGCTAGGGTACTCTCTTAGGTTGCTAGGGAGTGGCTTGGCAGCTGCCAATCATGGAACTCTAAAGGCTGCGTGTCACTATGAATGATATAAACCAACTCCCATATCTCTGTGACATTCAGAATGGAAGATATACCTCTTTGGATTTTAGTTGCTAAGGTGCTCAACTACGGTTGCTAGGGAGGGGCTAGAAGTGTTCAGGTAGTTCATGATTGAATGTTTGCTGCCCCAGGTAAAATGAGACCACACTCATGTTTCTATAATACTTCTATCCAGAGATATCCCTTTTATCTCTTTCAATGGAAGTCAATGGAACTTGTTGCTAAGGTGCTGTAAATGGTTGCTAGGACGTGGCTTAATAGCTTCACAATGATCCTGAGAGACTGATTGGTCGTCTAAGTAAAATGAGCCCGTCCCCTTGTCTCTATGACACTGTGATCCAGAGCTACACACAATTATTGGCACCCCTGTTTAAGATGTGGTCGAGGACTTCTAAAAATTCTTCTTTTTTTTAAACAACATAGAACTCAAATGCAAAAAAGAGAAAAATCCAACCTTTTATTTAAGTACATTACTTTGGTGGTAAAAAAAAAATCACATATTTAGAAAGAAAAAAAAAACTTGAAATCACGTGTCCCACAATTATTGGCACCCCTGATGTTAATACTTTGTACAACCCCCTTTTGCCAACAAGACAGCACTTAATCTCCTCCTATAACATTTCACAATATTGGAGAACACAGAGAGAGGGATCTTTGACCATTCTTCTTTGCACAATCTTTCCAGATCATCCAGTGTCCTGGGTCCTCTCTTATGCACTCTCCTGTTTAGCTCGCCCCACAGGTTTTCGATTGGGTTGAGGTCTGGGGACTGTGATGGCCATGGGAGGACCTTGAGTTTATGACTGCTGAACCATTTTTTTGTAGATTTTGCCACATGTTTTGGAACATTATCCTGATGAAAGACCCAATGACGACCCATCTTCAGCTTTCTGGCAGAGGCCATCAGGTTTTTATTTAAAATGTCCTGGTAGTTCAAAGCGTTCATAATGCCATGCACCCTAACAAGGTGGTCTTTGGAAGAGAAACAGGCCCACAGTATCACAGATCCTCCACCATACTTCACGGTGGGCATGAGGTGCTTTTTGGCATACTCATCTTTTGTTTTACGCCAGACCCCCTTAGAGTGTTTGTTGAAAAAAAAGCTCAATCTTAGTCTCATCTACACGAAGCACACGATACCAGTTGAAGTCCCAGTGCAGCTTAGCAAACTCCAGACGTTTACGTTTGTGAGTGTTAGTGAAAAAAGGCTTTTTCCTTGCATGCCTCCCAAACAGCTTCCTGGCATGTAGAGAGCATCTGATGGTTGTTTTGGAGACTTTGTGACCCCAAGATGCCACTCTTTGATGCAATTCTGTGACAGTGAGCTTAGGACTTTTTTTTACTTCTCTTACAACCCTCCTCACTGTGAGTTGTGGCAAGATAAACTTGGGACCTCTTCCAGCCTTGTTTGTCACTGTTCCAGTTGTTTTAAACTTCTTAATGATTCCTCTGACTTTAGATACGGGCAAGTTAAGGGGAGTGGCTATTTTCTTGTAGCCATTGCCTGACTTATGAAGGTCGACACACATCTGCCTTACTTGAATGGTGTGTTCTCTTGTCTTTGCCATGTTGACAAATGGGTAAGAGAATTAGGCCTATGTGTCACGTCATATTTATACCCCAGGGAAACAGGAAGTCATGAATTACTAATTAAAAGTTCCTAGATACCCTGACCAACTTTAGCAACTACAGAAAAATATATTTAAAACATTTTTTTTTCAGCAGAATTTTTAGGGGTGCCAATAATTGTGGGACACATGATTAAAAGTTTTTTTTTTTCTTAGTGTGTGATTTTTTTTTACCACCAAAGTGATGTACATAAATAAAAGGTTGGATTTTTCTCCTTTTTTGCATTTGGGTTCTATGTTGTTTAAAAAAAGTCCTCGACCACATCTTAAACAGGGGTGCAAATAATTGTGGAGGGCACTGTATGTTCAATACAAATTCCCTATGCAATGTGCATGACTGCCCATTTCTGTCCGGGTTCTGTCACTTCTGTCTGGTCTTATCTTAGTTGGTGACAGAGGTCTGACATTCCCGGTTTGTCATGTTCTTGTGTTCTAGTTCTGTTTATTGTGAGCACATGGCTTGTCATGTGTTTCCTTTGTGCCATGTGCTCTCCTGTCTATTGTCAGCCCCTCCCATCTTGCTACCTGTTAATTGTATTATCTCCCTCACCTGTCTTGCTTGTTACCTTCTGTCATTTGTTCCCTATTTAGTCTCCTTGTGTTTGCAGTCCTCTGTTGGTTCGTCATTATCTGTTTCCCTTGTGTTTCCTGTGTCTGCCTGATAGCTCTCTGGTTTTCCCCTACGGGGCAGTTTTGGTTTTCAGTTTTCATGTTGTTTTGTAGTCTTTTAATTAAACTTACCTCCCTGCACTTGAATCCTCGTCTTTCTTATTTTCCTCATCACGTGACAGAACGAACCAACCAATATGAGGATTCAGCGGAAGGTTTCAGACCAGCCACCAGTCTTACCAACTTCATGCCCACAATACGAACGTATCATGAAGTTTACCTCCTTGTGTGCTCTTCGCCAGAAGGGAACTAAGGTGAGTGACATTGCCCTGAAATTATGCTCCGCTGCAGAGGTGCTGGAGCTGGGTGAGATGGCTCTCAAGGATCTCTTTAACTTCGCCCTTGACGAGCCCGTCGATGTCATGGATATGGCGGTGATGGAGAGCTTGGACTTCTGAATTTCATAAACACCCTGGATCCACAAAGGGACCCTCCAGTGTGGCGAACTGCTGCGGTCTCGGAGGTGGCCGTGGTCGTTCAGGAGGCAGTCCTCGAACAGCCCACTGTCGTCCCAGAGGCGGTCCTCGAACAGCCCGCTGTCGTCCCTGAGGCCGTCCCCGAGCGACCCGCTGGCGTCCCTAACCCGGTGGTCCAGGAGGACTCAACGTCGGGGGTCTCAAGTCCGATGGTGGCCAAAGAGGCTGCAGCACCACCGCGACCTCGCAAACGGCGGAGGAGGAAGACTATTCCGGAGCCTACCATTCCCATCATCAGTCCTGCCATGGCCAAGAGAGCGGTCTTTTTGTTCTATGCATTGGCGGTGTTGCATGCATGGAAGAAGCACATGGTGTCTGCCGATCCAGAGACTGCTCACGTCACGTCTGCCACGTCTGCCGATTCACAGACTGCTCACGTCACGTCTGTCGATCCAGAGACTGCTCACGTCACGTCTGCCGATCCAGAGACTGCTCACGTCATGTCTGCCGATCCAGAGACTGCTCACGTCATGTCTGCCGATCCAGAGACTGCTCACGTCATGTCTGTCGATCCAGAGACTGCTCACGTCACGTCTGCCGATCCAGAGACTGCTCACGTCATGTCTGCCGATCCAGAGACTGCTCACGTCACGTCTGCCGATCCAGGGACCGTTCACGTCAAGTCTGCCGATCCAGGGACTGTTCAGGTCACGTCTGCCGATCCAGGGACCGTTCAGGTCACGTCTGCCGATCCAGGGACCGTTCAGGTCACGTCTACCAATCCAGGGACTGTTATGGACTGTTATCTCCGTCCTGGCCGCCCGATGGGTCGTCTGCTTCGCTCTGGCCGCCCGATGGGTCGTCTGCTTCGCCCTGGCGACCCGATGGACTGTCTGCTTTGGCATGGCCGCCCGAAGGGCCTGCTCCGCACTGGTAACCTACACAGCCTGCACCACCCTGGACCTCAGCCAGGACTCCTGATAGGCCTGAACCTCCCTGTGAACCTCGCCACGTGGCGTCCCTTTAGAGGGAGGGTAATGTCAGGGTTCTGTCACTTCTGTCTGGTCTTATCTTAGCTGGTGACAGAGGTCTGACATTCCCGGTTTGTCATGTTCTTGTGTTCTAGTTCTGTTTATTGTGAGCACATGGCTTGTCATGTGTTTCCTTTGTGCCATGTGCTCTCCTGTCTATTGTCAGCCCCTCCCATCTCGTTACCTGTTAATTGTATTATCTTCCTCACCTGTCTTGCTTGTTACCTTCTGTCATTTGTTCCCTATTTAGTCTCCTTGTGTTTGCAGTCCTGTGTTGGTTTGTTATTATCTGTTTCCCTTGTGTTTCCTGTTTCTGCCTGATAGCTCTCTGGTTTTCCCCTACGGGGCAGTTTTGGTTTTCAGTTTTCATGTTGTTTTGTAGTCATTTAATTGAACTTACCTTCCTGCACTTGAATCCTCGTCTTCCTTATTTTCCTCATCACGTGACCATTTCATGGGCCGTCCTACACCATAGTAAGTCAATGGGGCAACTTTGGGCAGCTCCTGCCCCCCAGGGGTGCAACTTTTACCCCAATGTGAGGTATGTTCTTACAGAGCCTGCCAGCCTCTTCAAATGTGGTAAACCGCACGTTTCTGCGAAATCCTTGCTCGGAGCTATGAATCGTCAAAGTTTGTCGCAATGTTAAGTCTATGGGATTTTTCGGCCGCTTTTTCGCCCCTGGGGCGAACATCGCCCCCCCGATCACTTATAAAAGTCATCACATAATTTCCGAATAATCCGCGCGATTTGATGCGTGGGTCTGTGACAAAAGCTGCGGAAGGAGATGCGGGTTTGGGACAAAAGTTGGGGCTTTTCCTTTGGCAATGGCGGCCATCCTAAAAATTGGCCGCCACATTGAATTTTTGAGTGGCCAACGCCTTTTTCCAAAATAGTGGCCCTTAGAGAGTATCTGTGCCAAATTTCATGTTTCTATACCAAAGTGAACGATTTTTTTACTAATCTGCTGCACTACTCAGCATATGAGTAGTGCGAGGGCTTTTCAGTGCTTTTAGTCTCATGTCTCTTCCACGTGTCCACTTAGGATATTACTAGTGCTGTCAAACGACAAAAATATTTAATCGCGATTAATCACATTAATGTCATAGTTAACTCACAATTAATCGTGACTAATTGCATTAATGTCATAGTTAACTCGCAATTAATCGCACATTTTTATCTATTCTGTCCCTTGATTTCTTTTTGTCCCATTATTTTTTTCTCATTTTAATGCTCTTATCAACATGGAAAAGTGGATTGGCTTGCTTTGTTCAAGCTTTTGTGTCTACTCTGCTAAAACAGGCTTGTAGTGGAAAAGAAAGGTGACAACATAAGTAATAACCGTAATTAAACTAAACCATACCTGTTCTATCTCCATGCACAGCATATATTCTCTGGCTCTGTATGCATCATTGTGCGACTCCGGTTCGATCTGAAAACCGCTAGTACTGTTTCTGACATTTTATTGCGTGAGAATGCTGGAGAATGAGCTCTTGAAGCTCCGCCCTCTTCTTGAAAGGAGTGCCGGCAGCAGCAGCTAATTTGCATTTAAAGGACACACACAAAAACGGCTGTGAGGGGTAAAATCTGTGGGGTATTTTGAGCTAAAACTTCACATACTCACTCTGGGGTCATCAGAGACTTATTTTACATCTTGTAAAAAGTAGCATAATAGGTGCCCTTTAAATTAAGCATACAATGTTATTTAGTGTAGTGTTTAAAAATTTTAATAGTTTTTATTTTATTTTTTATTTTTTGCTAGTGCATGCCAGCAGAATTGCCTGAGATCGGTCTTTTAGACCAGTGGTTCTCAAACCTGTCCTGGGGACCGCTCACCACATTTTGTATGTCTCCCTCATCAGACACACACAATTCAAGTCTTTCAGTCTGTACTAATGAGCTTATAAGTTGAATCAGGTGTGTTAGGTGAGGGAGACATGCAAAATGTGCAGTGGCGAGGGTAGGGTGACCTAGCCTGGTCCCACCAGACTCTCGTACATTTCATTTGTACATAGAGTCTGGCACCGCTCCATTGACAAGCGTTAACTTCCTTGTAGGCGGGTACTCTATTGAAGTCTAAAACTATTGGATCTCCCCAGAGTCCCTCTGGATCTGCCATAACCAATCGCTAACGTCTGGTCGTGACGTATGCCTAGCGTTCGCCTTAGCCAACTCATTCGCCACTAAGGGAGCAAGCTGGAAAATCAAACTTTTCCCGAACTCCGTGGGGCGGAGGGCCACAACATCATGGCCACCAACAAAACTAAGCAAAGATTGTTCTTGCTCCGGCTTTAACTTCTTGATATTCGGCAGCGTTGCCACAACGGACCGAATGGCTTCGCTCGCATCTTTCTCCGCTGCCATTACTGAACTAAAACTCAAAATAACGCACGACATCAACGTCATCGTTCTCAGCCACTCCCTCTGTTCGCTGATTGGTCCGGTAACAAATTTTTCGGAGAAAACCAAAGACTACAGCACAATCCCAGACCTAGTACTGAAGGAAAATGAAAATTGAGCGGAAGCACGTAGGAAGGCGGAGCCAGGCTAAGGGTGACCACCATCAAACAAACCAAATGTGGGACTATTATAAGTTTGTGTGGGACAATGTGGGACACGTTACCAACACTAAAACATTACCTGAAACTGTTATATAATGTTTATCTAACTTAAAAAAAAACATTTGTATTCTGCCTTTGAGCTGATAAAAATTCTTAGTTCTTTAGTCCCTTTCAGAAAACACCGTTACACCACAATGTAACATAACATGTCTGTATTTTACATGTCATTTAAATTCAACATCACTGAGCACAAAGGCAGTAGGCATAATGCAGATAACTATTTTTGAATTTCTGACCAAGTACAACTAAAATCCAACAAAATAAATTATGAACAAATAAAATATGAACCAACATGAATTTTGATCATTGACAGTCTTATATATTAAGAATATATTAAACCAAAAAACATTAATATTTTTTTTTAGAAAGGATGTGAATTAAAACAACCACAGGAGGCGACAAGTTGATAAATTCTGTTAAATTTAAAATTTCATTTACCGAATTGTCCATTTGTTTTCTGACAGGGAACATATGGAAAGAAATCACCGCTCCACATTTTGATCGACAGCCGTCACAACCTACTAGTGACCGTGTTTACTCCTTTCTTTTCAACCATTGGATAGGAATTTAAAAACGGCTGTGACGAAGCACTGTTAAATATAGGTGAACAACTATGCCGCAAAAATAATAAATAAAATGCTTTCTTAAAAAGGCAAAAGAACGCATGCACGTTTTCTTAATATGATAATTAAAAAGCAACAGACTGATGAAAATGCGGGACATTTTCTCAACATGCGACGTGCAGGACAAGGGGTGAAAATGCTGTGCGGTACAACGCAAAGCGGGACAGGTGGTCACCCTAAGCGAGGTGTCCCTAAAACAAATTTGAAAACCACCGTTTTAGACCACATCAAAAAATTCCCTTGTAATAGAAATGGGCTTGATGAAAATAGTGCACTTCTCTAAACGTATTTAATTCACAAATCAATCAAAACAATCTGTTAGTATAAATTGATTCAGCCACTTTCCCCCATGGGAGCTCAAAACATTCTTACAAAGGACAAATAACACGAAGGAAATACCAACAATAATAGCCGTCAACACAGTTTGGATATCACATGCTTTGACCTTTTAAATGTTAATCTTAAAGAGTTTCAATATTTTGAACAAAATGTCATGGTGTAGTTCAGATTAATATGCAGAGGAGCAGCGACTGACATTAGCGTTAGTGGATGAACATCACAGACAGGACAAAACATGCTGCAAATTGATTGTCGGATAGCCACTCTCTTAAATCTTTTAGTACTTTAGACTTGTAATTTAAAATAATGACTTTCAAAGTCTCACTATCCTATGGTGCTTATTGAAAAATTAAGCAAGGCTATTTTTTTCTCAATGTCATCCACATTTGCCTGAAAATATTTTCCGCATGATGATCAAGGCTCTAATGTGAATACTGCCTTTTATTACTTGTGTTGTATTAGTGTTCACAGCAGTGGTTCTCAACACTTGACTCTAAAGACCCCTTTATACAATATTCAAAGGTCTTCCTATACAAGTTGATATATACCTTGTAAATTGATGTTACTTGTTGTAATTAAAACAAAAATATAATCTGATGTGTTTCATTTTGTACATGTTTATTATTAAATCCTTTTTTAAGACACATTGGGGGGCCCTGGAAGTTTGCTGAGGTCCACATGTGGGCCCCAGTCCCCTGATTGGGAACCACTGGTTTACAGCCTAAAGCATGTGCTTTGCTCCTTCCTCTTTCAGAGTTGCCTGATACTGAACCCCAGTCTCTGAGTCCTGTAGCCTTGGCCGCAGTGATTGCCGTCCCCATCTGCGTGCTGAGCTTCGTGCTGGTGCTTCTCTTCTACATGTGCCATAATCGCTCCATCATCCACCATCGTGTGCCAAGTGAGGAAGACCCCACTATGAACCACCCATTCCTCGCTAACGGCACCACCCTAAAGGACCTCATTTATGACATGACCACTTCTGGATCAGGCTCAGGTATTTTACATACTATTATTATGTCATTATTGTTTGACTTTCTAAGAATCCGGCTGTACCGTTTTTTTAATGTCACTAAATATGCAAAGATTCCATTAAAATCATTACATTCCTGTCATTTTTATGTATTTACAGGATGTTTTTCCTGTATTGCCCATTATAAGCCCCAAAGTACACTCAAGCCAATGTCATTTCCGTAACTTTGTTTTCAAAGCCCCTTGGGAGCAATTGAGGATGTGTAAATTGACAGTTTAATGCTTTCCGTGAATTATGAGCCTCACACCAAGCTTCTTGGCTTTATCTTAAGTCTAGGATTTTATTCCAGAAGCTGGACTAGCTGGTTTTGTTGGCAGTGTCTCAGATAGAATATTTGTTTTTAGCGCCTGGATGACTATACACAATGTTTGATATGAAATCATTACAGTCTTCCTCAAGGGTTCAAGGTTTGACTGGTTTGCATGGCTCTATTATCTCCTGCTGGCAGATGCTGTAACTACACTTTTTTTGAGGGCAAAGAGCATCTTTCTCCATTGACATGAGACATTGTTGTCTATTCAGACAAAATATATTTTTTTAATAGTTTGCAAGCTTGTGTTTAACTTTTTTTTATATTTTTCCCTGACTGCTTTTTCTTGTCTTCTATAGGTTTACCACTGCTAGTGCAAAGGACCATCGCCAGAACCATCATTCTCCAGGAGAGCATAGGGAAGGGGCGATTTGGAGAGGTGTGGAGGGGCCGCTGGCGTGGAGAAGAGGTGGCAGTGAAGATCTTCTCCTCCAGAGAGGAGCGCTCTTGGTTCCGTGAGGCGGAGATTTACCAGACTGTCATGCTTCGTCATGAGAACATCCTGGGCTTTATTGCTGCAGACAACAAAGGTCAGCCAACACTGAAAGCATTTCAGTTGCATTAAGTCTTATTGTACTGTACATTATTTGCTCTCTGTCATAAGCGTGTTTAGGAAGGTAGTACTTCACATTTCTGTTTGTGATGTTATTGGTCAATTCTATTATATTTACAGTGTTTTACAGGCAGGTATCTCAAAGGATATCAGAGAATTTTAAAAGTTTGATTTCCAGGCCTGGAAAACTCGTGGAAGGAAATATATTGGAATCCCCAAAAATCATGGGAAAATTCCTGTACCATATAGAAGTTTTTCTCCTATTATTATTGTTATTATTTTAGGTTATTTTTTTAAAGAATGTTCTAGTTCTGCTCTGCTCGAAAATATTTTATCAACTGGATATTACTCTTTGTATGAGTAAAACTTCTGATGGAATCCGGCTTGTCCCGTAGATGGTCTTCTTCCGCGCTTTAACTCCGCGCACGAGCAGATCCGTATGCTCTCTGGAGACGTGTTCAGTTTTTCTAATTGCAAATTCCGCCATGTAAATAGCAATGGCGGGTGCGCAACTGGCTTTTAAAGGGAATGGTAGATGAGACTCTGACAGCCCTTTTAGACCATGTGCTTAGTGCACTTGCACCGTGCGCTTTATTAGACCAAGTGCTTAGATCGTTAAAATAGGGTCCCAAATATTTCAAATATCATTTTTGTTGTTTCAACATTAATTTGGAAATTCAATTTGAAATTATTACAATATAAAAAATATATTAAAAACTTTAATGTTTGGTGCGATTAATCGCAATTAATTATGGAAGAATTTGCTATTATTTTGTTGATTTTATTTAATCGATTGACTGCACTAATTATCTAATTTACATGGATCAGACATCAGCTGCTCTACTATGTACATTTTGCCATTGGATTCGTCCATGAAAAAATATGCAGTAATGATCTCAAACCACAAACAAATTTATATAAGTGCTTTAAGCTGCTAGATATTGATGTATTTAGAAGTTTAAAGCATTGAGGGGTTCTGCTCTCTCTATTCATCTCAGATAACGGCACGTGGACTCAGCTGTGGCTGGTTTCTGATTACCATGAGCACGGCTCCTTGTTTGACTACCTGAACAGGTACACGGTCACAGTGGAGGGCATGATCAAGCTGTCTCTCTCCGCTGCCAGCGGTCTCGCTCATCTGCATATGGAGATTGTGGGCACTCAGGGTGAGTCACAATACAGAAGTCACTTTTCTTTTATCCTTTCTGAAGCACAGACATTTTTACATGAACATGCAAACATTTTCATATAAATATGCTGCTTTAGGCTGTCCACTTTGTGTCCTCGAATCAAACTTGTGATATGTTATATACAGTAATATAGTGTGACATGACAAAGTGTATGACTGAGGGTGTGTTCACACTTGTAGTTCGGTTCTTTTGGTCTGGACCAAAAAAGAAAATAATACATTTAGTCCTGGTTTGCTTAGCATTCACACTGTCATTTTTATTACCAAACCTTAAGATAAAACAGAAACAGAAAAAAAACAGCTTTCATGATGTGTGTGTACAGGGTTCCCACGGGTCATGGAATTTCTGGAATGTCATAGAATTTTAAAAAGTCTATTCCAGACATTGAAAGTCAGGGAATTTTATATATTTTTTGTCCAAGTCATGGAATATCAGGGAATTTAGTTTGTTGCTTTAAATTTTAGTTTCCATTTATCAAAATGTAATTTTTCTATACCGATTCTCACCAGCAGGGGGTGCACGCGCGTGTTGTTGACGAAGACCAGAGCAACAGTTAGAGCAAGCCATTCATTCATAAAAACTCATTTACAACAATTGAGCATGCATTAAGTTTTTTTGTGATGAAAAAAATTATCTGGGTCAGTATATATGCGGAAAAGATGATAAAGGCACAAAAGCTGTTTTTTATGTTTCATTCATTAACTTCATTGTTACTTTCCCTGTTGTTATCAACTTTTTCTACCATGAACGGGATTATAATCGGTTTCCCTCAATACCTCATCATGCTCAAGGATTCCCCTTCCATCAGGACAAAACGCTTAACGTAGCTTAATGGACTAATACAGTGATATAAAAGACCAAACTCGCACCTTATTGGGGAAGTATGCCTACATACATGTTAATATTTCTACATACATGATTAATCTGGGAAGGGTCATAGCACTTTCATATTGTTGTCCTATATTGTTAGTTTAACTGTAACTTAAGTCGCTTTGGATAAAAGCGTCAGCTAAAAGACTAAATGTAAAATTGGCTTGACATTCGCACATTTAGGGACCGTCTCTAAATTAACATTGGTAGTCCTATAGGCCTAAACGTTTCTAACTTCAATAGCAAACTGACACCTGACACCTACATGAACACTTTACAGTTGGTTTTATGACTGCAAGTCGTTCTCTTCGAATGCTATTGAAGTTAGAAACGTGTATACCAATGTCGTATGTAACTTTAGAGACTAACTGTGCGAATGTCCATGTCAAGCCAATGCCAGTATCACTGAGAAACGCTCAGCTTTAAACTTTGCGCATTAAGTTCATATTCTGAGTCCTTCTGCTTGCCTGCGAGTTTGGTCTTTTATATCACTGTATTAGTCCATTAAGCTAAGTTAAGCGTTTTATATGTCCAGCAGGGGAATCCTGACGTATTGAGGGAAACCCTAGTAGCCTACTGCATGCAGCACAATCGCCGCAATATAAGGTTGAGGCAACTAAACAACCAATAGATATGTCAAACTCAAATGTAGCATTGGATCTGTATACATCCGCATCGGGGGAATAACATTATAATCTCGTTCACGGTAGAGATGCATGTAGGCTACACAGGAAAAGTAATCGTGTAGACACTGAATTTCACATAAAACATAAAAATCACAGATACACTTACATTGTTGTAAATTAGTTTTTATGAATGAATGGCTTGCTCTAACTGTTGCTCTGGTCTTTGTCAACAACACGCGCTTGCACCCCGTGCTGGTGAGGTCGACTAACACCAGATGGAGATTATGCTCGGTAATCTACTGCTTTTCCTGCAGTTCCTGGATGCACGTTGAATTTACTGTCGAATTTGAACCACTGAATTTGTGGAAGTGAATTTGCAAAGCGAAATAAAATGGACCGAAAACTGCCTGTTGAATATTATAGGTTGAATTTTTAATCAGTTTGAATATTTTGGATGTGAAATATGAAAGGTGAATAATGGATTATTGAAATTTTACTAATGAAAATGTGTTTGAAATGTTTTGAATTTAAATATTCACAGCTTAAATATTCAACCATGCTAAATTTCAGCCCATAAAAATGCAAGCCCTAAAAATACAATGCATTAAAATAAAGGGTGTAACTTTGGTTTGAGAAGTGTGGGGGACACAAAATTGGGAATTTTTTTTCCGATTTGAATCCCATTTCCTGCATTTACACACATTTAGGGACTATGGTGATACAAAATCCAGGAAATAATTAAGTTGATTATAATGATAAATTCTGCCAAAAATAAAAGTAGGCTACTAAACTATGTATAACTAAAAGATGTCTTACTTTTTTATTGATTGCCAAGACTTGAGAGAATCATTTTATAAAGTCAAAAATGTTCACCATTAATGTTTTGTGTGTAAATAAAATTGAAATAATGTGAGACCCAATTTCCACTGTAATGTAAAAACAACAAAGACAGTATATTTTAAATAATTGTATAGAATGTATAGAATTTTATGAATGAAGGCCAGTATCACTGATATTAATATAGCTAATGAAAAGGATCCCCCCCCCCCCCCCAAATTTGAAACATTTATTAGGCTTCAAAAATATAACAACTTTTAATTTAAGTGAACTTTAAACAATCCTCACACAAACCCATAATAAATGTCATATTTACCTGTGCCCTTCCTGTCTAACAGGTAGACCTACAAAATATACAGAAATTGAATAAGGTTATCAAATAGTCTGCACTGCATAAATTATAAATGAAATATAGATTAATCCTTATTAAAGCTAAAAACGTTCTTTAGACAAGATCAGTGAGTCATTTGCTCTGTTCCTCTTTGTTCTTTGGTTAACTTTACTGACAGACAGAATTGGCTGCTGTCCCTTTAAGATCTGTCACTTATGACAGGATCTTACGCATTTAATTTTCTCATTTGCTCTTAACTTTCATTTAAGATTTTATTTAACTCAAGACTGTTCTTGTGAGGATACAATTCACAAAACGGACATTTTGGCATAAATGTGTGTGTTATTATTCAAGCGCGAAACGAAAGAGAACTGGATTCTGTGCGTCGTGTGTGTGCGCGTCAGGTCATTCACAGACAGCGCGATACCTGCTCATTAGAACTTTCGGTAAGCTAATTTTAGAGTGTGGACGAGACGTTCCTGGCCGCGGACGCGCGCATCGGCACAGTCTATTTCCTGATCCTCCGTGGCAATGACGGCGTGCGGTTAAAAAAAATCATAAACGAATTTGAAAGTGGGGGGGACACAAACGGGATTTTGAAAAGTGGGGGGGGACATGTCCCCCCTGTCCCCATAGGAAATTACGCCCGTGATTAAAATACAAGCAGGGTTAATGCAATGCATATTTTTTTCAAGTAGTACAATTTATTTTTTTATTTTTTTATTTTTTGAAAAAACAAAAGGGACAATACATATTAATGAACATTTTCGTAAATGTAAATCTGTCAGATTATAGCCTTAGGCTAATTTCCATCTGCAATTCAACAGGCTTTTTGTTTCAAAAACATTTGGCATTATTTTACTTCCATATTATAGGTCATGGAAATTCATCTTTTTAGTCAGTGAAAGTCAGGGAAAAGTCAGGGAATTTGACATTTGGTTTAGAGTGGGAACCCTGTGTGTATAACAATGCTGTGTGCTAGGCTAAATATAATAATGGTATTTTTACCTGTTGAGAACTCATGAAGAATTAAATTAAAACAGTAGCTGGAATTCCTCCGTCACATACACAATCGAAGATCTGCTGAAAGGAGACAATGTTGTTTCTGAAGACTGCACAGAACCATAATGGGCATCATAACTTCTATGGCGAGAAGAACCAGGTATGCTTGAGCATACACTAATTCAAATGAACCGTATTCAGTTTTTTTACGCGTATGCTAGGGTCCATGTACCCTAACTTTTGCGTGATGAAAATTTCGTCAACAGAATAGTACTCGTGCTGCCTGATTTTTTGTAACCAGGCATACTTTGTAAGCGCAGATCTATCACACATGTGTTGGATTTGTTTAGCACTAATCAGTTGTTCCACAAGGTGGCAACACTGACTCGGGCCATTGTTTCACAGTAGAAAACAAAATGTCCTGGTTGCGTATGCAACCCACCGTTCCCTGAAGGATGGAAACGGAGGACGTAGTCGACGTCGACTGAATGGGAATCGCGTCAGAGAGCCTATCATCTTCGAGTACTATTGAACGAGCCAATGTAATTGGCGTGCGTGATTCGCATCACACACTCCGCCCCCGCGGCGCGGGTATAAATACGGAAGTGGATGCACGCACTAGTTGCTTTTTCGCTGAGGAGCCGAGCGTAACCCGGAGTTAACGGTGGTCCAGCGGTAGTGGCAAGGGGACTACATCCTCCGTTCCCTCCTTCAGGGAACGGTGGGTTGCATACGCAACCAGGACGTTCCCTTTCAGTCGATAACGTCGGACGTAGTCGACATCGACTGAATGGGGATAACCTTTGAAAGCGCCACTAAAGCTGCCACCTTCCAGTGCCTAGACAAAAGCCTCCTGATGCCCCCGCAATTAAGGCAGGGAAGGACAGGGCTTAGGCCAGGGAAGTCACTGCTGTTCCTACAGGACCACTGGGAAAGTGTTCCCGTACATTGGAAGGAAGGGACACTGCGGAAGCAAATCCTACCCGAAGGGAGGTAAATGTGGAAAATACACATATGAACTGGGCGGATGACCGGGCAGTATAACATATGGAATAACACTGGGGTGGCTCCAGCCTAAGACGGGGGGAGACTCATCGGACAGTGACGGCAGAGAGACTCTGCCGAAGGAAGACACAGGCTTGCCGTTGGGAGCCGTATCGTGGAAGAATACACATATGGGGTCGCCGTAGAGACTGCAACATATGGACCCAGCCTAACACAGGTTCCACACTGCTTACAAATGGTAGGCCTAACACCAGACGTTCCGCACGTCCGACGTCGAAGGGGTGTTGAGGAACTCAACAGGGTTCAATTTTAAGGGAACTCAACTGGAGTAGAAAGGCGCACGTATCCAGTCCATAGGAGGGGAATGGCGCAGCAAGCCGACACTTGAACCGGGCTCACGGTGAAACTGGCCTCATGAGAAGGGAGCCCACTGGAAGCAGCGGTTCAACTAGGTGTCGTCCAGCCCCCAACTCTAGAATCTGTTTAGCAAAGCATATCGTCAACGCCCAAGCGGAGCACTTTACACTCATCATAGAGGAGCTCAACACCTAAGTGGACATGTTGCATCTCGGAATTTTCACCGAAATGAAAGCAAGCACTAAGTGGCCAACTTTGCTTGGAAACAGCCTTCCCTCTCTCCTGAATTCCTAACAGATATTTTGTAGAGCTGGTCTGAGGTCTATGGCTTCCGTTCTGTACACATTTAACCGCTATAAGCAAACGGACAGAGAAAGCCAGGGCTGGATCTGCCTCCTCCGTGGCAGCGCTTGCAGGCTCACCACCTGCTCCTATTATGGGAGAGGTAGGAACCTTGGGCACAATACGTTGACCGAAAGCGAGCAAGTCCCTACCCTCTATTAGAGACCGTGCGAGCAGGAGAACTGATATAACAAAATTTTTAACTCACTGCCTGCAGTGGCTCAGGGGCGGTCTCTGCATTGCAGTTGCACCAGAGATAAGGCCCGAGAGGATAAAGAGGGACGCAAGTATTTACATTACCTTGCACCTCAGGAACCTGACGATCAGGACGTGCTTCTCCATACTTCTGCGTCACGATAAGCGTCGTTTAAACACCGAGGCAACATCATTTTGAGGGTGAAGGAAAACAGTCTACTCCAACCCATCTTGCAGGAAAGAGAGCACTGAAGTGATCGAAAGCTTTCAGTATCTCCTCTGGAGAGAAGACGCACTTAACGACTAGGCTCCACTTCTAAAGGCGTAAGCACGCTACCCAATTCTAGAGGCTGCTCAGAGGCCGGAATCTCCAGGGGTAGAACGCGGGTGCCATCGTGCCCCGTCCCTGAAAAAGTGTTCAGGGGAAGTCAGGAAGGCTGTCGATGGGAACCAGGTCTAGTTGGGCTAATAAGGGATGAATATGAAGACCTGCTCCCTCCTGACTTGGCACCGTAGGTGCAAGCAACGCGCAAAAAGACAGGAGCATTGCTCAACACAACATGTGAAGATCACTGAGCTTCAGGAGCATTTTCTGCTCAGCACTTGAGTGTGATAAGTTCACTGAGCTTCAGGAGCATTTCTGCTCAACACCTGAGTGATAAACTCACTGAGCTACAGGAGCATCTCTGCTCAACACTTGAGTGCGAAGAACTTCACTGAGCAACAGGAGCATTTTCTGCTCAACACTGAGTGTGAAAGGATTCACTGAGCTTCAGGAGTATTTTCTGCTCAACCCCTGAGTGTGATGAATTCACTGAGCTACAGGAGCATTGCTGCTCAACACCTGAGTGCGATGAACTTCACTGAGTTTCGGGAGCTTCACTTCCCATGTCACTACAGTGGGACCCTTTCTCACTTCAAACACCAGCTGAACACATTTTTATTGGAGAGACGTGTTAGACCGAGACAATCTCCAGAACTGAAAAAGAGATACTCAGCCCGTGGGCGAGATTACTCTCTCCCAGTTGACCTGAAGACCCAACGGGCCCTTGAGCACTCGAAGGGAAGGACTCTGTACTGATACTCCAACCCTCACACGCAACACACAGGATGGTCTGCGGTGCGGAAGGTAGAGATCTGAAGCACATGTCTTTCAGGTCGGAGCTGCAGACCAATCTTGGGCCAAGATCGTCACCACCTAGTAGCACGAAGAACGAGTTTACAACTGGCCTTCGTACCGGCTGCAGGAGCGGTTATATCAAATCCTTCGCCAGCAGGATAAGATAAGCACGCACAAGTCAGGCGCACTGCTCAACACTCGGTGTGATGAATATCACTGAATTTTCAGGAGCACGTCTGCTCAACACCTAATGTGATGATTATCACTGGGGTGGTGATGGCGCAGTGGATAAGACACATGCCTTTGGTGTGAGAGACCCGGGTTCGAATCCACTGTGAGACACCAATGTGTCCCTGAGCAAGACACTTAACCCCTAGTTGCTCCAGAAATATAGCAATTGTAAGTCGCTTTGGATAAAAGCGTCAGCTAAATGAATAAATGTAAATGTAAATGTAAATCACTGACCTGAGCGGGATAGCCGAGCCTGAGGTGGGGCAGCAAAGTAGAGAGAGTGGCAGGGCCCCACCACTAGCGGCAGGGGGCATCTGAGAAGGCGGATGACCGGGTCCTCGAACGCACCAAGCTGTCTGCTGGCGACCAAGGGGAGCTGAGGGGTGTAAGGCTGTACAGGGTCACACCCGCCAGACTGGCCCTCTTGGGACCCAGGAACAGATGAAATTGCTCTCTCTTTGAAGTGTGGGTACCCCTTTTTTTTGGGGGGGGGGAGCCAGCGGCGGAACAGACACACACACACACACACACACACACAAACAAAGACTCCACCCGGCCCTCACCCGGGGGGAGGGAGTGATCCAGCTCCATCCCTGGGCGGCCCGCTCCGGAATGCTTTCGCTGTCGCTCGCCACCTGGTTTGGCAGCGCCTGGAGTGGGCTGGGCGTCTCTACTGCGGCCGGCTCCATGCTGAGGACTGGGAGGAGGCTGCTGCGGAGGCCCAGCAGGAGCGGCGGCCGGAGAACGCCCTCGGCGACGAGCAAGCAGAGGAGCTACCACCGGCGGCGGGTGGAGGCAGCAGCTGACCGCCGGGGCAGGATGTGCCGGATGACTTCCGTCTGCGCTTGAGCGGCAGAGAACTGTTGGATGCAGTTCACCACCGCGTCGCCGATCAGCCCAACTTGGGAAATTGGGGAGACCAGGAACCGAACCTTGTCCGCATCCGCTAAATCAACCAGCTTGAGCCAACGATGGCGCTCCTGGACCACTAAGGTGGACATCGCCAGACCGATCACGCACGCTACGACACTCGTGCCCCGGAGGGCGAGGTCGGATGCAGTGCGGTGCTCACCTATGAGCGCACGGGCTCTGGATTACCCTTGTGCATGCCATTCAGACAGACCTGAAGCAACGCCATGGCATGCAAGAGGAAGTGGCTTGCCCACAGGCTTTGTAAGCTCTGCCCTTCGGAACGGACGAAAAGTCACAGGCCTAAGGGGGGAGACGAGGATCCCCCCAAAAGGCAGCGGCCGCCGGACACAGGTGCACCTGTGTCGACAGACCGCTCCAATGGAGGGACACCTCGCAACCCTTCACCGTTCCTCCATCAAGGGTAGTGAGGGGGAAAAGCTATTCAGGCAGTTTCTGGCAGAGAAAGATGCTGTTCACCACCTGATAAGCTCTCCATGCATTTCGGGAAAGAAAGGCACTGGGGCGGCGAGCTGAGAACCAGCGCGGCCCTCCCCAAGATACCAAACTCCAGATTCCAACTGAGACTGAACGGGACACGGTGGAGGTTCTACTCGAGCCCGGCAGCCTTGGCGGCCAGTTTCAGCATAGCTGACATTTCTGGATCTGGCTCGGGCAACGTTATACTCCCAGAGGGAGATAACACAGCCAAGTCGTCATTTCCAGAGGCCAGCTCACCCTCCGATGCTGCTATCGACATCTTATCCTCAGGGGGAACCCCCATTGAAACAGCTGATCAGTCCATTACAGAGGGACCAGTATGCTCAACAGGAATTCCATCGGCTGCGGTGTGATGGAGGAGTGAGGAGCAGGGAATGGTTACCGGGCGAGACATCCATCACTATCCTCTGATCACCCATCCCACACGGCACCAGGGGGTGGGGCATGGTAATGGGGACTCGCAATTCGCGGACGAAGGCGAGTCTCGATCTCAACACCGCGACAGTCATATTCCCGCAATGAGAACATGAACCGTCCACAAAAGCTGCCTCAGCATGCTGAGCATATAAGCACACATGCATACATATTTATATGTATGCATATGTGCAGCTGATCAGTCCATTACAGAGGGACCAGTATGCTCAACAGGAATTCCATCGGCTGCGGTGTGATGGAGGAGTGAGGAGCAGGGAATGGTTACCGGGCGAGACATCCATCACTATCCTCTGATCACCCATCCCACACGGCACCAGGGGGTGGGGCATGGTAATGGGGACTCGCAATTCGCGGACGAAGGCGAGTCTCGATCTCAACACCGCGACAGTCATATTCCCGCAATGAGAACATGAACCGTCCACAAAAGCTGCCTCAGCATGCTGAGCATATAAGCACATATGCATACATATTTATATACATATAAACATATAGCCCAAATACGTGATGCAAATATTGTGACCGTCAGAGAGGAAAAGGGAACGATCGCATACAGAAACGCACAGGTGGAATGACATCTTGAAAAAGACGCTAACGCACCCCGGTTTGCTCTTTCAGAAAATAGGACCGTCACCAGTGCCGGAGCACACAGGGGAATGACCGCGGCAACACTGAACAGAGAACTGAAACAGTGAAGCACTCACTTTTCCGCCCTCTTATCCAGCCGTCAACACACACAAACATTTAGAAATTTGTTGCTGTTAAAACAGCAGTTGAGAGCTCAAAGCTCTTGATCACCGCTGCACTCGCGCTGTAGACACCAGCACTGGGAGAGTCTTCCTGAAGAACACCGACACACTTGTTCGTTGTAAACAACAGCACTCTCAGAGACATCAAACGATCAGCTCCAAAGCGAAAGGCAACTAGTGCGTGCATCCACTTCCGTATTTATACCCGCGCCGCGGGGGCAAAGGTGTGTGATGCGTATCACGCACGCCATTTACATTGGCTCGTTCAATAGTACTGGAAGATGATGGGCTCTCTGACGCGATTCCCATTCAGTCGTCGACGACTACGTCCGACGTTATCGACTGAAAGGGAACTAAAGAGACGTAACAACTACAACAAAACACCAGAGACTGCAACAGATGTCCGCATTGACAAGCACTTGTGTGAGGGGGTTACGAGATAGCCGCAACTTTAGTTTAACAGAATACAAAGACATTTCTATCGGTCATAACTTCTGGAGAAAAATAGTGCAGACACTAAGGGTGTCCGATTTCGATTTAAAATCGAAATCGATTGAAATTAATTCACAATCTCAAAAATCGACATAAAAAATGGAATCGTCGATGCTGCCAGGCCCCCATGTCGCGCCCGTGATGGAAAGTTCGGATCGTTTTACTGACTCTATTGTTCAGTCTCGTTCATCAAAGTTAACTAATCTTTTTTCTAGTCATTTCAGGGGCTTTAAATGTTATACTTTTAACAGGCAAATTCCCCGAACACATCCACCTACGCAATCTTGATCATATTCTGAAATAAGAAATCATTATAATGCAGTCAAAAATAATTTACAGGGAACATTAATAATTACTTGACCTTCCGAGTCTTTTGTTCATTTGTCGCATGACAGAGGCAATGAACGGATCGTTCATGAACGACTCATCACGGCGCGGGGAAAAATACACACGTGTTGAAAGGCTGTGATTCCTCTGACTTAGATTCTATGCCCGAGCCTGAACTTGGCCCGACCCGGGCCGATATTTCCCGTCACTATCCTCGGGCCGGGCTCTTGATCTATAGACGTGCACTCCTAACGCAATAGAGTGCGGCGCGGCACTAGATTTGATGGCAGAGTGCGAGCGCGGGCGGAAATGCACTCATTCTGTGTGTGCGGGAGAATAAAACGATTCGCAGACTCCCACAAACTAGAAATATCTATGAATAAAACATAACTAATAAATTTGTATTTATCAGTTGCAGAAAAGCAACAAGAACAACTAAAACAAAATAGAAACGATTTACAGGCCAGAGATTCTATTTATAACATGTTTGCAGCGTTGAGCGATTTAGCTAATCAGACATATTTGTTGATTTCTTGAACGCAATGGCCAATCAGAAGCATTTAAGATAGACTCTCCTCACCGCTCAAAACAGACTTTTTGTTCAGTGCTGAATTCTGTAAGCTGGCAAATCCTCTAATTATAACAAACAAAGTGTAGGCTATATATAATGAAAGATTCATTGTGCAGTCAGCTTCATTGATAATAACAGAGATGTGTGAGATTGCGATTAACTGATGTCAGCTTTTTAGGAGCAACAGCAACCTGTTCTTAAAAAAAATAAAAAAATAATCGAGAATCGAATCGAACCGTGACCTTAGAATCGAAAATGTAATCGAATCGAGGATTTGGAGAATCGTGACACCCCTAGCAGACACTGGACAAAGATGAAAGTTTCAAGAGCGCATGTGTCGACCACCTGCGTTCGTGCACGCTATCAAATGGAGTTTATTTTGAAAAGCTACGTGTATGCACGCTGTACGCATAAAAAACTAAGTATACTTTTTGCTAAACAAAAGGCTTAACTTAAGTTAATTTTAATCAAACCAAACCTGCAAAGTGTGAACACACCTTAAATGTCCTGCTGTTTAAGAAAAAGACTCAATTAAATGGAAGAGATATGATTTATTGCTTGCTCCTCTGTTGGTGGTTTGGATAAAGTGTTAGACATTTTCCTTTATTAATCAGAGAAGTACTGATTTGAAGCATGTTTCATGCTGTACTTTGTCTTGTCAAATCCTCAGGTAAGCCAGCCATTGCCCATCGTGATCTTAAATCTAAAAACATCTTAGTGAAGAAGAATGGTACCTGCTGCATCGCTGACCTTGGATTGGCTGTGCGCCACGACTCAGCTACAGACACCATTGACATTGCACCCAACCACAGAGTGGGCACTAAAAGGTCAGTAATTCATCACTCGGCACCATTCACAGTGACGTATGTCTAGATCCATTTAGCAGACTTGCGGTCTACCACAGTGTTTCCATGAACTGAGGGCTTTGTGTGCCTGTGAATATTAGTGTTGTGAAACAGTCAATAATTCAAGCTTATGCAAGAGTGAAATGTGAGTGGTTTCTTAAGATAGCACTTTGCGGCTGTTTGTTGCAATTTCTTGACACCTCAACCAATCACATCCAGACAGATGCTCCTGTAGACAGGTACATTTCTTTGAAATTGTTTGAGAATTCAAATAATACAGAAAATTACTTAGTTACACATGTTCTATGATAAACATTCTATCATATAAGAATGAGTTGCTTGAGAAGAAAACCTTATTTAAGCAGTATGGCCTAATGTTATATTTTTAGTTATATTAGTTATCATTTTTATCAATAATAGTAATCATCTTATTTTGAATTATTTCTTGGGGGAAAAATCAACAAAACTGCTTTGCTGTATCATTTGAGACACAACTACAAATAAAGTGGTGCATTAAGAGATTGTGCATGTGTAAATTACCTGTGTCTCTCTACTAATAGTGAAGCTGCAATATTAATTACTTCAAAAACAGCAGTGTTACCATCTCATTGCTGAAAAATATAATGTTACAAAGCTAATTTATTAATGTAAGTCGCGGGGATACACAACGGGATACGTTGACAGCAAGTTTTTTGTGGTCTTGAATGTTTCTGCATTACCTGGTTTTATTGCACTCCTTCCAGTCAATCAGAATCGAGGAATTCAGACCATGGTATAAGAATTAATAATTTTTGATAGCTGTCAAAAAATGTCAAAACATTTCTCTTCCCCTTTAATTGATGACGCGTTTACTGGCACGTCATCAATTCATAAGATCACAGCAATAGCAAACCACAACCATCCAACAAACCAATAAATTCCAGATGGACAAAATCAAGTTCCAACCTAAATTTTCTCTTGTTCAAAAAACCATTTCATTAGAAAGTTCTGTCATGAAACTCTAGGGGCCCTATTTTAACGAACTGAAACGCAAGTGTCAAAGCGCAAGTAACTTTGTGGGCGGATCCCGGCGCTGTTGCTATTTTCCCGGAGGGATAAATGCCTCTTGCGCCTGGCGCAAAGGGGTTGGTCTGAAGTAGCTTCATTATTCATAGGTGTGGTTTGGGCGTAACGGGAAACAAACCAATAAGAGCTTTATATCACATTCCCTTTAAGAGCATGATGAACGAGGTGCGTTTGTTCGATGGCGCAATACTATTATAACGGCGCATTTACCAGGCGCGCTTCAGAATCGGTTCTCAGCCGAGGAGATCGATGTTCTCGCAAGGGCCGTAAAAGAAAGAGAAGTGACATTGGGGTTGGGACAAACCCACCCAAATTAGCTTCTGTTAAACATGCATATAATAATTTGGATAAATGTGTAAGCTTTATGCCTATTTTCCCGATCGTCATGGACACAACAATGATTTCCCTCGTGTTTTAATATTTTTCCTTATAATAATGTATCATTTGCAAAAAGTTAAATGCATCTGTCTAGATGAGAGAATCATCTACAGTGTATGCGCGTTGTTCACACTCTGTATTATGGCCAAGCATGCGCGCTTAAAATAGCATCTGAATGTACACGCAACACGCCATTGACTTTAGACTAGTTTTTTTCTGGTCAGTGGCGCAATTGTGTTATAGAACAGCAAAATAGCATGAGGGAAAGTTTGCGCCGGAACACGCCTCCTCTTTGCGCTGAACCGCCCCGGGGAGCGCAAGTGTATTTCTTAGTTAACCGACGTGTGTCTGTGGAGGGAAAAGTCCGCTTTGCGAGGGTGCAAAATAGGAATGATACATGCATCAGTGTACAAAGTCATTTGCGCCGGGTGCAAGATGGGGCCCTAGATGGCGCAGGCTAATAGGTCCTTTAACTCACCTGTTCATAATCACATCGTTATCTATAGGGCACAACTGATTGGTTCCTGCCGTATCAGTCGCCACTGAGCTCACTGCTCAACCTTCAAATACTTGGGTATCATTTGCCTTAGCAGTGCAGTGCACTTTCAGAAACCCTCCACCTTCCTCAGCTCCACCTGTATAGATATGCTACTGGTAATTCATGTACACTATATTGTACAGCAGCAGCAGCATGTCTTACTTGCTCACAACAGCGTGTTGTGGGAGATCAAGTGACCTATCGACAGCGATGCCAGCTCTGCTCGCATTATCTTATTTTTTCAATAATCCTATCACATACTTCAAATACTTCGACACGCATCTCATCATGAATCCTTCCTCAATCAAACAAGCACGGAAAAGGGAAAATTAACAATCGCCTATAAAGAAAAAATTCAAGGATTCTGCCATCTCCAAGGAAGAACTCGATGCAGCTATTGCTAATGGCATAAAGCTAGCCCTCCAAGAACAACAACGTGGTCTAGATTGGGTCGTAGCCTCCGCTGTCAGGGAAGCTGTGGACTATCCTGGTCCCAGCACTATGTGATTTACGAACCGAAATCCAAAAGACTAATGAAACCGTAAAGGAGATCAGCAGTGTACTTGAGAAGGTTGCCAAATCTACTAAACAGACTCAAGACTGAATGGACTCAGTTCAGACGGCTGCACGAGAGGACAGGCGATCAGTTATCGAACTAAAGACACAGCTAGACCAGCTCACCACAAAGTTGACAGACCTTGAGGACAGGAAACAAAGGAATAATGTAAGGCTGGTTGGCTTACCAGAAGCAGCTACCTGAAAGATAATCTTCCCAAGTGGATCCCCTCATTGGTGGACGAGACATTGACAATGAACGGGCACATCGTGTGTATGATGGAGGAGAGGCTAACTCCAACAAGCCGCGCACCCTCATCTTCAGATTACTGCGTTGGCAAGACAGATCGGCTATCCTGAACGGTGCACGCCAAGCTTATCCAGTGAAGTACGCAGCCAATGGAGCCACCCACTCACGTGCATCCGCTCACCTACCCATGCCTCCCGCTCATACTTCGGCACCAACAGACGGCACTATCCTGTTCTTTCCCGACTACAGTCCAGCGACAACAGCAAAGAGAAAGAGCTTCAGTTCTACCATGAAGAAGGCTAAAGACATGGGCCTGGAGCCATTCCTCATTTATCCTGCGCGGATTTAACTGCCGTATAAAGCTGAAAGGAAGATGTTCGACTCCCCCCAGGCCGCCGAAGATTTTATCAACTCTCTTCCACGGAGGTCCACCGTTGCGCTGTCCTGGTGTGCTACTGACGCAGCCTCAAACCCGACCAAAGAAAAGAACAACGGGGATCCTCCTCACGCCAGAGAAGGCAATTTAGTGGACATGGAATGGACTTAGATCACCTAACAAGTTATCTTGCAATGGTCAATCTCAGGATCCTCACTACAAGGCATTTTGCAATGTAAGTTTAGTTAGGTTATGTTTTCTGACAATAATTTTTCTTAGAAATGATCTAAAACTAGAATGCTAATTTAGCCTTGCTTTACCAGTTCGAGAGTTGACGGATGTATTCATTTTATGTGTTATGATTGTGTAGGTTTATCTGATACTATAGCCATGCGTTGGGGTGGATTGGTCACATATCAGACAATGTTTATGTTCGTACAGACCTATGTATTTTTGCCTGTGCAGTCTGTGTTTGTTTTTGTATATAGTTACACCAAGGGAATATGCACCCTTCTTAACCGGAAAATATCATGCAATGTTAATGTTACTGGAAATGATGAGAATGCAAGACTTGCTTTTGCCTGGGTTTTTATACTCAATCATAAATTAGCTTTCACATCCATATACTGCCCAAAAGAGCCTGACAGAGATTTTTTTTCTTACAATGGAAACACATTGTTAGAACAAAATGACTGTTCTTTAGTGGTGGAAGGTGATTTCAATGCAGTCCTTAATCCGTCTCTTGATGAATCTAATTCAGATGTAATAGCTAATCCTTCATCTACCTTACTGAATACGCTTCTCAAAGATTTAAATCTTGTGGATGTTTGGCGTATACAGAGCGCTACTGCTAGAGATTACAAATTTTTCCTCCAATAGACATACATCGATCTGCCCAACATTAAGTCAAAGGCCCCAGGGTGGCGTTTAAACACATCTTTACTAACTAACTCTGGATTTCTTAGTTCACTCAAAGTACAAATAAAAGATTTTTTAATTATTAACACAAAGGATTGCTCTAATCCACAAGTTCTATGGGAGGCCACAAAGTGTTTTATACGTGGTTTCTGTATTTCATTCTCCTTAACTTTAGCTAAAACAAAAGTTTCCCAGATCACAAATCTTGAAAATAAAATAATTAGAGGATTTACAAAAACATAGCTTCTCAGATGATCAGTCTAAATTGCTGGCATCTTTGAAAGATGAATACAAGAGACTGGCTGTATCAAAGGCAAAATTTATCTTGCATAGAACCAGACAAAAGTACTATTTAGAAGCAGAGCCACTATTTAGAAGCCTAGTCACCTACTCGCTCTTATGCTTAAGGAATGTGAAACAAAAGCTCACATCCCAGCAATAAATACACCTGAGGTTACTATTAATCCGCATGCCATTAACAATACATTCTTAACATTTTATGAAAACTTATACAAATCAGAGATTTCTTATGACAATGCCACCAGTAAACATTTCCTTGACAAATTAGAGCTTCCCTGCCTCAAGCAAACTGATCAAGATGATCTGGAAGCTGTATTAGAGCTGGATGAACTACATTAAGCTGCGAAATGTCTCAATAAAGGCAAATCGCCTGGCTTGGATGGCCTCCCTCCAGAGCTTTATTTAGAATTTAGGGACATAGTGGGCATACTCATGCTGGATTCATTTAATTTTGCAATCAAAAGTGGGACCTTCCATAGAGACCAAAAAACAGCAACCCTAACTCTTGAAAAAGGGAAAAGATCCTTTTGAGTCCTCTAGCTTTAGACCAATATCTTTACTTACAAGTGATCTTAAAATATATGCCAAAGTACTCGCTCTGCGCCTGGAAAAACTTATTCAATCTCTAGTCAATGAAGACAAACAGGCTTTATCAAGGGACGCTATGCATCTGATAACATGAGAAGGCTGTTACACATTATAGAGGTGGCAGAGACACACCCAAATCCTTGTGCTGTGTTTTCACTTGACGCAGAGAAAGCCTTCAATAGGATAGAGTGGAAATATATGTGGGCAGTCTTACAACGTTTCGGTTTCAGGCATAATTTCATAGCAATGATCAAGGTGCTATACCACTCACCTTTAACAAGTGTTCAGACAGGTGACATAATCTCTTCTCCTTTTACTCTGCAGCGTGGTACAAGACAGGGGTGTCCACTCTCGCCACTTTTATTTTGTCTTTCTTTGGAACCTCTAGCACAAGCCATTAGGCAATCTACGGCTTCCCCTATGGAAATTGGTCATCATAATCATATTATATCTCTGTATGCGGATAATATAATTTTGTTCTTAGATAACTTTGACACCTCTATTCACCCAGTTATTTAAGAATTTGATCATTTTAGCAGCCTGTCAGGCTACAAAATTAATTGGACAAAATCTGCACTTATGCCTCTAAATAATATACACACAAATGTTCCTATTCCCGTCCATATTCAAGCCAAAAGCTATTTTACATATCTGGGCATTATGATCTATAAAAACATACATAAAAATGAACAGAGACAGCTTCAACACAATGCTAAGCAAATAAAATCAGACATTCATAGATGGAGGAATCTAAAAATGTTTCTTCGAGGTAGAATTAATACAGTCAAAATGAACATATTGCCCCTTCTCAATTTCCTTTTCTTTATGTTACTACTCTGCCCCCCTCCAGATTACTTTAAAGACATTCACTCCATGATTTCCAGTTTTATTTGGGATGGTAGATGGCCCAGGGTTTGTCTGAATACACTGCAACGACCCAAACTGCTGGGTGGGTTGGCAGTATCAAATTTGAACTTTATTATTGGTCATTTCAGATCAGAGCACTCAGCACATGGGTGGACCCACAGTCTACCACTGCATGGAGATTGATTGAATCTGCTAAAATATTACCACACAAGCTGCAAGACATACTATTCTCTAGTGTAACAAACAAAACAGTAAAAAACAGTTCCCTTTCGAGAGGTCTCTCCTATTGCGTAAGTAGCTTACGCTATGGGAAAACTCCTTTTCTCGAGAATATTGAAGACTTTATGTAAAACGCATTGCAGCTGCACAGCTGACAGCAATGAACGAAGGCAGCTCGGTCATTGGCTGTGCTGCGGCAACTTGCTCGAACCAATGACGGGGCGACTCTGAATGCGCGACCAATGAGCGCGCTTCGCGCCCGCGCGCGTCAGAGCCCGCCAAGATGGGCGTGGCCAAGAGCTATATATTGGGCGCCCCGTCATGAGAGTTCTTTAGATTTAATCTCCTTCAGCGAACACCTTCTTCGCTGGATCCTCCGGATTATTGAAGCTTCGCCGTCGAAAAGCATACCAGCGGGATTTGCTACGAGGACGTCGGCACCTTCAGCCGCCTTCTAACGCGATCCTACTGAGCCATCCGGCGTACTGCTCACGCAAGTATTTACATCTGTTCGCTCTGCGACACTTGTAAAAGAGCAATTTTTCCAAGGCGTTGTTTCAAATGCCTTCCTGCGCGTCGTGCAGAGACCTTCTCCCGGACGGGGATCGTCACATCATCTGCGCTTGCTGCCTGGGCCGGGACCACGCAGAAGCTGCTTTGACCAAGGGCGGATGCCCCGAATGTGACGACCTGGGTCTCTCCGCACTGCGGGCTCGCCTCGCCGCTTTCGCCGTGAGCGAGCCCATCGCCGCCATCCCTCTGTTCGAGCCGGTCACTAAGAAAAAGCGCCGCTCACAGAGGCTTCCTGAACCTGAGCTCAGTGACGTCACGCCGAGCCAGTCTCCGCGTGCTTCACCGCCGCTCTTGCCTTCCCCACCGCCGGTTCAGTTCACCCAGCCGGACCCACACCCCTCTAGCAGAGCGGTGGGCCTTGTGACTTTCGGCGCGTCCGAGGACGACGGGGGAATGGATGACAGCTTGTCAATCGACGCTGCATCGGACGACTGGCCGGGCTCCACTCTCGACCCCGCCCCGTCGACGCTAGCTAGCGCGAGCGGGGGCTCCACCATGGATAGCGAGATTATCCGCGTTCTCTCTAAGGCCGTGGAAGACCTCGGGCTCGATTGGTCTTCTCCCGAAGAACCAACCCGGAGCCGACTGGATGAGTGGTTTCTGCAGGGGCGCCAGCAGGCCCCTCGGCAAAGGCCTTCTCCCTTCTTCCCGGAAGTTCACGACGAACTCACCAAGTCGTGGAAAGCCCCCCACTCTGCGCGCCTAAAGCCTTCTTTTTCTTCCTCGCTCTCCTCTGTGGACGGCGCGAAGGAAAGAGGCTACGAGGGAACACCGCCCCTCGAGGAGGCCGTGGCCAATCATCTCTACCCGCCCTCCACCACCGGATGGAAAGCCAAAGCTTCCCACCCCTCGAAGCCCTGCCGCACTACTTCAGCTCTCGCCGGTCGCGCCTACGCCGCCGCCGGCCAAGCTGCATCAGCGCTTCACTCTATGGCGGTACTTCAAGTGTTCCAAGCCAAGCTTCTCCGCTCTATGGACGAGTCTGGCCCCGAACCCGAAGCCTTTAAGGACCTACGCAGCGCGACTGACATAGCCCTGCGAGCCACGAAGGCCACCGCCCAGTCTATCGGCCGTGCCATGGCTAATTTGACTGTTCTCGAGCGCCATCTGTGGTTGACTCTGACTGAGATGAAGGACGCGGATAAGGCGCCATTTCTCGACGCGCCTATCTCCACCAGCGGGCTGTTTGGACCGGCGGTTAAGGGTTTCGCCGAACGCTTCACTGAGGCCCAGAATGCTTCACAAGCTATGCGGCATTTCCTGCCCAAGCGCTCCAGCTCATCGCAGAGCAGACAGAGGCCGCCGCAGCGGGCTAGAACAGCCCCCACCGCCTCTCAGCCCGCGCCTCAGGCTGACGCTCGACGCCGCTCGCGCTCTCACAACCGCAAGCCGCCTTCTGAGCGACGGGGTCCTCGGCCCAAGATTGTGCTGAACCCCGAGCCTCGAAAGCCGTCCTAGCCACAAGAATGAAAAGAGAGAGTGCGTGTCTCGCAAAAGCCGGACCACTCTCTCTGCAAAAGCTCAAGCATTACCCAGTCCCCTTACAGGCGGCTGGATATGTTCATACAGCAGTCAATGGGCCAGTCACAGAGCTCGCTCACCTGCAAACAAACGCCGTTTTTACGGCGACGCACAGAAAACACAAAAAGAGTCTTTTTCTGCCTGTGTCACTAAGGGTTCACATGTCCACAAAGTGTGCATTCCCAGATACTGTCAAAACAGTGCCAAATTCATTCCCAGCTCAAGCTGCGCACCCCATGAATGTAGATCACGTGCCTACGGTCATGTACGCACCACTACACACAAGCACTGTTCACACAGTTATAAATTCATCCCCAGTAAAAGCGGGAAACATTATAAAAGTGACGCGTGTGCCTACCACTGTTTATGCACCCCCACTTATAAACACTGTCCTTACAGTGTCAAACACAACCCCAGCCCAGGCTGCGAGTTTTACAGACACAGCGCGCGCTGCTGTAATCACACACGCGCCCATTCACTCAGCTGCTCAGCGCGCGCCCGCGCCTCTGAGAGCTATGAGCTCAGGCGATTCGCTGGCCGGGTCCCTGCGTCACAGCGGCCCGCCCCTAGCCTGTATTCAGCCCATATCTGTACACGCAGCGGCATGGGAAAATATTCCAGATATGCCGAAATGGGTATTGAATATAGTAAAGCACGGATGGTCGCTCCAGTTCGCTCGCAGACCACCACGTTTTACGACTGTGGTCGAGACGAAAGTGAGAAAAGAGTGCTCACATGTTCTACGCACCGAGGTGCGCAAACTAATAGAAAAGGGCGCTGTGGAAACTGTTCCCCCCTCTCTGAGCGAGGCAGGTTTTTACAGCCGCTATTTTCTCGTCCCGAAAAAGGATGGCGGTCTCCGCCCCATCCTAGATCTCAGACACCTGAACAAAGCACTAATGATTCGCTCGTTCAGAATGTTAACAACCAAGCATATCCTCGCGCAAGTACGCCCAGGAGATTGGTTTCTCTCAGTGGATCTGAAAGATGCTTACTTTCACATTCCAATAGCGCCTCATCACAGGCCGTTTCTGAGATTCGCTTTCGAGGGACAGTCGTACCAGTACACAGTACTTCCGTTCGGCCTGTCCCTGGCTCCCCGTACATTCACGAAATGTATGGATGCAGCACTTTCCCCCCTAAGGCGAAGGGGAGTGCGAATACTGAATTATCTCGACGATTGGCTGATTCTAGCACAATCAGAGAGTCAGTTAATAACACACAGATCTTGGATTATCAGCCATTTAGAATGCCTGGGTCTAAGAATCAATTTTGCAAAAAGCATACTATCTCCCAGCCAGAGGATTTCTTTCCTGGGAATAGTTCTAGACTCGATGCAAATGACAGAGCGTCTCTCATCAGAGCGCGCGCTCACCATCCGGCGCCTTGCAACATCATTCAGGGCGGGCGCGCTCGCCCCCGTCAAGCGGTTTCAGAGGATGCTCGGTCTCATGGCCTCAGCATCGGCCGTACTCCAGCTAGGATTGTTGCATATGCGCCCTCTCCAACGCTGGCTCAAGAGCCGCGTCCCTACTCACGCGTGGCGTTCGGGCCACCTTTTAATCAGAGCGAACCACGGCTGTATAAAAGCCCTGACGCACTGGAAAGCCGCCGACTGGTACCAGTCAGGCGTGAGTCTGGGTGTGAACACAAGGAGAAAGATGATAACGACAGATGCCTCCAAAATAGGTTGGGGGGCCCTTTACGAGGGCAGGCCTGTCTCCGGCTTTTGGTCAAACCCGGAGAAGCGCCTACACATAAACTGTCTGGAAATGAAAGCGGTCGCTTTGGCTCTCAGAGCCCTGCTCCCACAGCTGAGAAACGAACACGTCTTGGTCCGAACGGACAACATGACGGTAGTATCGTACATAAATCGCCAGGGTGGACTCAGGTCGAGCTCCATGCATTCAATGGCCAGGAGACTCATTTTATGGTCCCAGCACAACTTGCGCTCGCTGAGAGCAGCGCATGTGCCAGGTGCCCTGAACCAGGGGGCGGACATGCTATCCAGAGACAAAATTCTCCCAGGAGAATGGGCTCTCAACCCGCTGACGATTCAGTGGTTATGGAAAACCTTTGGCAAAGCGGAGATCGACCTCTTCGCCTCCAAGGAGAACGCGCACTGCCCTCTTTTCTTCACGAAAAGCATGGATGCGCTCGCCCAGAGCTGGCCGAGCCGTCCCTTATATGCCTTTCCCCCGATCGCGATGCTACCGCAGGTCATCAGTCGGGTCAGAGAGGAGAAAAACGCAGTGCTGCTGATAGCCCCACTCTGGAAGAACCAAACATGGTTTCCAGATCTGATGCAAATGCAATCTGCACCACGGCCGATTCCACTGAGGCCAGACCTCCTCAGTCAGGCCAACGGGATGATATTTCATCCCCGCCCCGATCTGTGGGCCCTTCATGCATGGCCCCTCAACGGGTTCCCAGGAACCTCACGAGCGGAGCACTAAAAACCATCGCTGAGGCGCGGGCGCCCTCCACGAGACGCTTATATGCCCAGAAATGGAAAGTGTTCAGTGACTGGTGTAATGCCAAGGGCCTGAACCCTGAAACATGCGAGATTACGAACGTACTCGCTTTTCTACAAGGGCTTCTGGAGGCGGGCCGCGCCCCCTCCACGCTCAAAGTATATGTGGCGGCCATCACAGCATCACACGACCCTGTAATGGAACGTCCATTGGGAAGAAACGACCTAATTATTCGTTTCCTAAGGGGCGCTAGGAGGATGAACCCTTCACGCCCCCCCTCAGTGCCGATCTGGGACCTAGCTACTGTCCTAGACGCTCTTAAAGGGCCTCCGTTCGAACCACTCCGAACCGTGCACCTTAAACAACTCTCGCTCAAGACTGCGCTCTTGCTGGCACTCGCCTCGGTCAAGAGAGTGGGCGACCTGCACGCGCTTTCGACAAGCGCTGCCTGCCTAGAATTCGGACCTAACGACTGCAGGGTCGTCCTTAGACCGAAACATGGGTATATTCCTAAAGTGCTCACCACTCCCTTCAGAGCACAGGTTATCTCCCTAACTGCGCTATCGTCCCCAGCAGACGAACACGACGCTAATCTACTCTGCCCCGTTAGGGCTCTCAGAGTGTATTTGGAGCGTTCTGCCCTATTCAGACAGACAGAACAACTGTTTGTATGCTTTGGCGGCCGTACGAAAGGTTCCGCCGTTTCAAAGCAGAGAATCTCTCACTGGATAGTTGAGGCTATAGCGCTGGCTTATGAAGCTAAGGGACTTCAATGCCCCTGGGGAGTCAAAGCACACTCCACCAGGAGTGTGGCTTCTTCCTGGGCATGGTCGAGCGGGATACCGATCGAGGATATTTGTGCGGCGGCAGGCTGGGCCTCACCGTCCACAGTTATCAGGTTCTACAACCTACAGGTCCCGACACTGCATTCCAATGTACTATCAGCATGATGCTAGTTGAACTACGAGTTCGTATCTAGATTATGTATGTGCTTGTGTCACACTGAGCGCCTTCTAGCCGCTCTGTATTCTTTCCCACATATAAAGCTCGCCTCTGCCGGCTAGTTGGATGATAACTTTGCTTTTTTAGCTCAGGCACCTGCCTCTGGCTATCATAAGGCGAAGTTCAGCACGCACGGCGTTTTGCATGGTGTTCCCATAGCGTAAGCTACTTACGCAATAGGAGAGACCTCTCGAAAGGGAACGACTCGGTTACTAACGTAACCTCGGTTCCCTGAGAGGAGGGAACGAGTATTGCGTAAGCTGCCGTGCTTGTGCTTGGTTAGTTCGCTTCAGTCGTTTTAACCTAAAGAACTCTCATGACGGGGCGCCCAATATATAGCTCTTGGCCACGCCCATCTTGGCGGGCTCTGACGCGCACGGGCGCGAAGCGCGCTCATTGGTCGCGCATTCAGAGTCGCCCCGTCATTGGTTCGAGCAAGTTGCCGCAGCACAGCCAATGACCGAGCTGCCTTCGTTCATTGCTGTCAGCTGTGCAGCTGCAATGCGTTTTACATAAAGACTTCAATATTCTCGAGAAAAGGAGTTTTCCCATAGCGTAAGCTACTTACGCAATACTCGTTCCCTCCTCTCAGGGAACCGAGGTTACGTCAGTAACCGAGTCGTTTTGGGCCCATCATTGCTAACTCTATACAAGTGTGGAAGAAAGCAGAACGGTGGATGGGCGGCCCACCTAAATTCTGTCAGAACACGCCACTATGGCATAACCAGAGATTATTATGTGGCAACAAACCATTCAATCAACCATCTTGGTCATCCCTTGGGGTGAATACATTAGGGTTAGGTGATATACAGGTACAGGTCCTTCTCAAAAAATTAGCATATTATGATAAAGTTCATTATTTTCCATAATGTAATGATAAAAATTAAACTTTCATATATTTTAGATTCATTGCACACCAACTGAAATATTTCAGGTCTTTTATTGTTTTAATACTGATGATTTTGGCATACAGCTCATGAAAACCCAAAATTCCTATCTAAAAAAATTAGCATATTTCATCCGACCAATAAAAGAAGTGTTTTTAATACAAAAAAAGTCAACCTTCAAATAATTATGTTCAGTCATGCACTCAATACTTGGTCGGGAATCCTTTTGCAGAAATGACTGCTTCAATGCGGCGTGGCATGGAGGCAATCAGCCTGTGGCACTGCTGAGGTGTTATGGAGGCCCAGGATGCTTCGATAGCGGCCTTAAGCTCATCCAGAGTGTTGGGTCTTGCGTCTCTCAACTTTCTCTTCACAATATCCCACAGATTCTCTATGGGGTTCAGGTCAGGAGAGTTGGTAGGCCAATTGAGCACAGTAATACCATGGTCAGTAAACCATTTACCAGTAGTTTTGGCACTGTGAGCAGGTGCCAGCTCGTGCTGAAAAATGAAATCTTCATCTCCATAAAGCTTTTCAGCAGATGGAAGCATGAAGTGCTCCAAAATCTCCTGATAGCTAGCTGCATTGACCCTGCCCTTGATAAAACACAGTGGACCAACACCAGCAGCTGACATGGCACCCCAGACCATCACTGACTGTGGGTACTTGACACTGGACTTCAGGCATTTTGGCTTTTCCTTCTCCCCAGTCTTCCTCCAGACTCTGGCACCTTGATTTACGAATGACATGCAAAATTTGCTTTCATCCGAAAAAAGTACTTTGGACCACTGAGCAACAGTCCAGGTCAGGCGCTTCTGCCGCTGTTTCTGGTTCAAAAGTGGCTTGACCTGGGGAATGCAGCACCTGTAGCCCATTTCCTGCACACGCCTGTGCACGGTGGCTCTGGATGTTTCTACTCCAGACTCAGTCCACTGCTTCCGCAGGTCCCCCAAGGTCTGGAATCGGTCCTTCTCCACAATCTTCCTCAGGGTCCGGTCACATCTTCTCGTTGTGCAGCGTTTTTTGCCACACTTTTTCCTTCCCACAGACTTCCCACTGAGGTGCCTTGATACAGCAATCTGGGAACAGCCTATTTGTTCAGACATTTCTTTCTGTGTCTTACCCTCTTGCTTGAGGGTGTCAATGATGGCCTTCTGGACAGCAGTCAGGTCGGCAGTCTTACCCATGATTGAGGTTTTGAGTAATGAAACAGGCTGGGAGTTTTTAAAAGCCTCAGGAATCTTTTGCAGGTGTTTAGAGTTAATTAGTTGATTCAGATGATTAGGTTAATAGCTCGTTTAGAGACCCTTTTCATGATATGCTATTTTTTGAGATAGGAATTTTGGGTTTTCATGAGCTGTATGCCAAAATCATCAGTATTAAAACAATAAAATACCTGAAATATTTCAGTTGGTGTGCAATGAATCTAAAATATATGAAAGTTTAATTTTTATCATTACATTATGGAAAATAATGAACTTTATCACAATATGCTAATTTTTTGAGAAGGACCTGTATATATGACACTCAAGGTCTTTGCTCCATTCAAGATTTAAGAACATGCTTTTATCTTCCTGGGTCCTCTTATTTTGTTTACTTTCAGCTAAGATCAGCCTTAAAAACCTATGGAGTTCCCTGGAATCATCCTCTCTCCTCACATCCCATGTTACAATGGATTGCACCATTACTGGGCAGATCTTTTGTCTCTTTAATATATAGTGCAGTGATTCAGCATAGTGCCAAAGCTTTACCAATTGAATCCATATGGAACAGGGAGTTGGGGAGTTTAAATATAAACCTAGATTGGGAGAGAATATGGTGCAATCTACTGTTACGGAATGACAGAAGCAGGATGCAATTGCAAAGAACGCTGTTTAATATCTCAAAAACTGTCAGAAAGGTAACACACACACGGGACACAACACAGAGGAATGGTCGAGCGGACACCAGCGCTGGATGGGAGGTGACGCAGGGACCTCGGTGGGCAACAGGTGGTGGTGCTCTGTGATCCAACGGTGGTGCTCTGTGATCCAGTGGTAATCCCAATTCGGTGCTCTGTGGTTCAGTGAAGGTGAAGAGAATCCAACGAGCCGACACGACGAGAGACACGGGGAAATCCACAATCCAGGAAGACAGACACGGGAACAAGAACAGGAACACGCCAGGGAAACCATACAACGATCTGACAACATGAGACAGCAGTTACTGACATATAAAGAGACAAACAAGTGTAACCAGCTGGCGCCGCTAATCAAGGATAATCAGCGGCCACACCCACACACACGCAACACCACGCAGGACGAGAGAGAGACAGTGAATTGATCAACCGTGACATCTACGTATGACTTCTAAGAACCTAGCTCACCAACTAATTCACTTCAAAACAATACATAGAGCCTACATCACACCTTATAAGAGATTCCAGATGAAATTACAACCTACTCACAACTGTCATATATGTAACACTGGAACCTGGAAAGTTTTTACACATGTTTCTGTCCTTACCTGGTTTCTCTCCTTATTGATAATTCTGATATAAATCTAAAGCAAATTCAGTTCAAAATGGTATTTGCAGGGTTTACCTCTGCAAAGAAAACAATTTTGAAAAACTTTCTGGATCTGTGTATGAAATCATTCTCGATCCATTAGATCCATAGACAATCATTGTTGTGAACTCTACCTGCCGAACATGTTTCTGTTGTTTTAGGTACTGTCTTATCATATCATTCATTCATTCATTACCATTGTGATGTTTTTCTTTTTCTTATCCTTGTTTTTTAATCTCATATATTCACATATGATTTTGGAGATTTCTGTAACCCCCCAACCCACACATTAAATATGGGTTAATGTGAATAATTATCATACAGTATTACACATGTTTGGTATAATTTGAAATGTCTCATTCCCAAAGAAGTAAACCAAAAGGTAATAAGGTATTTAAGAGTTTAGAGATAATTGGCACACAGAGGAGGGTGTGTCTTCCAGGCAAATG